>NC_047118.1:44401683-44701683 GCF_902500255.1 Thalassophryne amazonica
TTCCTTGCAAAAAGACACATAGGGTCAATGTCATGGCCTGCAAATAGTCCAGCTCTTAATCCAATTGAAAATCTTTGGTGGAAGTTGAAGAAAATGGTCCATGACAAGGCTCCAACCTGCAAAGCTGATCTGGCAACAGCAATCAGAAAAAGTTGGAGCCAGATTGATGAAGAGTACTGTTTGTCACTCATTAAGTCCATGCCTCAGAGACTGCAAGCTGTTATAAAAGCCAGAGGTGGTGCAACAAAATACTAGTGATGTGTTGGAGCGTTCTTTTGTTTTTCATAATTCCATAATTTTTTCCTCAGAATTGAGTGATTCCATATTTTTTTTCCCTCTGCTTGGTCTAAAAAAGTAACCGTTACTGACTGCCACAATTTTTTTTCCTGATTTCTTATAGTGTTTCTTAAAGCCAGAAAGTTGCCATTTGAAATGACTTTAGTTTTGTGTCATGTCTGTGATCTGCTTTTTTTTCTACAAAATTAAACAACTGAATGAACATCCTCTGAGGCCGGTGATTCCATAATTTTTGCCAGGGGTTGTATATGGCAGATGGTCACTCCACTGTTTGGGCTGCTTGTGGTTTCATCCTATAATCAAACAATGAGGGAGTTTTTCCTTTACAGTTTTTACCAACGCACATGCTTATGTAGTTTGCTAAGGTCTAGCTGTATAGTGCCCCAAGGTAATATATTTTGACTTTTGTCACGACATATAATTTACAGTCACGGTAATGGTAAATGGACTGCATTTATATAGTGCTTTTCCATTTCCATCAGAAGGTCAAAGCGCTTTACAATTATGCCTTGCATTCACCCATTCACACAAACACACCAATGTCAGGGTACTGCCATGCAAGGCGCTCACTATACAGCAGAAGCAACTTGAGGATTTAGGACCTTGCCCAAGGGCCCTTAGTGACTTTCGGGTCTGGCTGGGTTTTGAACCGAGAAGCCCAACGTTTAACCACTAGACCAGGGTCTTCAACTCCAGTCCTTGAGGGCCGGTGCCCTGCAACTTTTAGATGTGTCCCTGGTCCAACACACCTAAATCAAATGGCTGAATTATCTCCTCAGTATGCAGTCAAGTTCTCCAGAGTGCTGCTCATGACCTCATTCATTGACTCAGGTGTGTTGAAGCAGAGATGCATCTAAAAGTTGCAGGACACTGGCTCTTGAGGACGGGAGTTGAATACCCCTGCACTAGACCATCACTTCCCCTCACCTCTCCATGGTAATGAGATATTACATTTGCAAAACAAAGTTGCATTTTGGTACCATTTGGCAGGGGTGGTGGCCAAGCGGTTAAGTGTGCTTGTTTTCAGCGTGGACGGCTCACAATAAGTGAAGTGCGCAACGCACCTGCGCATGCGTGGGTCAAACACGGTCAAAAATTCCAGCTACCAAACACACACCGCCGCCACTGAATTTCGTATAAGGTAACGTTAGCGTACTGTGAAAGTTAAGGCTTACAGGGATTGTTTAGAAGGTTTTAAGCCTTAAGTGATGCATACAATAATAACAGGTGTGCATTGTGCCATTTTCAAATGCTCAAATGGAATTTATAGGCTTGAAAGCTGAAAACACATGATTGCAAGACTCTGCCGAGTCCACCCAAAGACAGAAATAAGAAGAAATGTGGTTGTATACCTCCGTTCATTCTACACAATTTCCCCACAGAAAAGAAAGATCCAGACAGACGTAGAAGATAGACTGAAATTGTAAGTTTCTTGCACATATTTATTTTGTTAATACCCTGAAACCATGCCGAATTATAATGTGGTTCACGGCACCGTTTTCGTGTATCGGCTTATGACTGTAACGTTGCACCATGAATGACATGGCGCATAATATTGTAATATTGACATGTTCTATAAACAAACTGCATGCATGCACATATCTTTATATGTCTGTCAACTTATCAAAACCTTCAAGGGGTCAGGAATTTGTTTGTCTCCAACTATCAACAAGGACCGGTCATTTTCAACAGCAGCTCCCTCTTCCTCCTTTGACAGCACCAACGGTAGTTTCTGTACCGATGCAGCATATGTAAGGGCAGCCAGCTTTTCTTTCTGTTTCTGTCTACTGCCGTACGCAGTCCTGGTTGTAACAGGCAATCCGCGGAGCTTACAAAAACGCTTTAAATCGTCAACTTTCCAGCGGTTCAAATGGTCCAAATCATAGCACTCCTCGTTGCTTTCTGCCATCTTTGAATGTGGATTGGTAGCCAAAAAATTTTGCTTACCCATAATGCACCGCACTTTGCTTATTCAAGGCCACCCCTGCCCATTTCCATGTAATTTGGTGTTGTGTCAGGAAGGGTATCTGGCATAAAACTTTTGCCAAATCAGCATGCAGATGTACCACGGATCTGCTGTGATGGCCCCAAGTGAAAACGAGGGAAAAGCTGAAGCGAATTACTTCTAGTACAAGATGACAGCATTTGTTATATTTCAATTACTGCTTACACAAGATCGCGGGATGGACTATCCCACCGGCCCACTCAACATTTTTTACTGTACAAGCCCAACATCAGGTAGGTTTCCATGCCCTCTAATTTGCTCAATTTGTAGTAGCAAGTTGAAAATATGCTTAATGGAAACACATGTATTTAAAAAAAAAAAAAAAAAAACACGCACACAAAGCCAAAACATGACATTCTAAAATACATAGTGTGGTATGTGTAGTCAAGAGTAAAGCCCGTTTACACATAGACGGTAAGAGCTCCCGGAAGCGTCCCGGAAGAGTTTTTGGCCGTCTTAAGGATCCAAACGCCTTGTCAATGCCGGCACTAGGGGTCATGGCTTAGTTCCGGCTTTACCGGGAATCGTCGAAAAAATTATTCAACATGTCGAATAATTCCGGGAGCACTCCTGGAGAATTCGCGTGACAACGGAGACAACACGAACAACGGCGTTTGATACTTTTTAATCGCCGTTTCATCCTGCCCCTTCCTGTAGTGCCGCAGTTTACACCGCCGTAATTGGCAGCCGGCATTGTATCCCTAACCAACGGCGTGTAAAACGGCGATAGAGCCCACATCGGCGTCCTCAAAGGCGTTTTAACCGGTGACAGAGGCAGACAAAACGGCGGCGCTAGCGGACAGTACGCCGTTCTAAACGCCACCTCCCGGTTAATGGTGTTCCAAACGGCCGATAGGCGGCGGTCAGTATAAAAACGCTAGCGCACTGCATGCAGGCCTCTCACTCGCGGCCAGCTCCAGATGTTTTTGCAGAGAAGCTCCAGTATGCCTCCTAAAAGAAAACTGGCAGCAGCAAGGACTTACCAAGAGGTCTGGTTCAGAAGCAGAGGAGAGGCCTGTGTTGGAGACAAGCAACACGTTGAGGAGGGAAAAAGAAAGGAGAAGAAAAGGCTGAGAGATGAGCTCCCTCCCCCTGCAGTGACAGCTGCTTCAGCCTATTATACTCTGGGGGCGATGCCTATATGCAAAAGTTCCTGGAGTAATGCAGGATTTTGCCCTGGATAAATCCAGGGGTACACAGGGCATTATCGGCGGCAGCAGAACACATTCTCACGGGCGTCTTAACCTGCGATTGTAAAGGATAGAACTGGGTATTAACCTCCGTTGCCTGACGTGTGCCTGATGCTACGGCGTCAAAATGCTGCTTTATTCGGTGGATTTAGCTGCATTTTATCCGCGTATTTGCAGCTAGTACGGCGCTCAAACGCCAGCGAAATGCTCGCCCTTTCCACCGTGAAAACAGCCGGAAACTACCGCGAACTTCTGTTCTACGTACTACCCGCCGGACCAAAACCGTCTATGTGTAACCTGGGTTTAAGAGACGAGTTTGTTAAAGACATTGTTGCACAGAATTGATAACTCAGATTTTGGCTATTCGAGGTCTTGTGGTGCTATAACTGTATTATTTGTGGGACTTCTGTAAACAGTCTGCACGCATATGCCAATCCACAGCCAACTGCTCTGGAGACTACTGAACACAAAATACACATTAATACTCAATTTCCGAGTGCTTTAGACAGTGTTCATGTCACCCTGAGCAAACGACCCAGCGCGCTGTTGAATGGAATGTAGACAAACTGTTGCGGGTTAATTGCAAAGTTTACATAAATCTCATGTCATGATGACTCAATAATTGTTCATTTCGATGCAGTCGTGATTAAAAAAAATTAAAAGAGTTGGAGGTGAAATGTGGTTCCTCCCCTCTGTACGGAACACTGAACAGAGCAGTGTGCGCAAGGCTTGTACACATCCGCCAGCTGGAAGAATGTCCATATCGCCTGAAATTAATATTGCCAACTTTGCATTTTCGAGCAGCCTGTAAAACAATAAACTGTAAACAATTTTGTGGTGGAATTTCAGACACATGCACACACAACCAGGTTAAGAGTATTGTATTGATTTCCATACCCGTTCACAACGGCATCTATAATAGGATTAAAACGACGTTGTCCTCCCGTACAGACAGCAGACTCCATACACATCTTGATACGAAATCCAACAGACTCAAAAAACAAACAAACAAAAAAAAAAATTAAAAGAGTTGGGGGTGAAGTGGTGTCATCTCCTCTCTGTACGGAGCACACCAGGGTTGGGTGACTAATGAAAATCATTAGACTGCTAATCAGGTTACCATTAGTTACTGACTAGTTGATGACTCAATCTGACACTGAAGGAATTAAGCCAATTTAGAATGTTCATGGTGAACTCAAAGGTGACATTTATTTTAACAAATATAAGCACAAAAATAACAATACAAAAAAAAACAGCATTACATGAGACAATACAGGTGAGCCCATTAACTCAAGCCGCTTAAGTCGCGATTCAGTTTATTTACAGTTCAAGTGCGGACCCTGAAAATTTAGACTGTATAAAAGATCTATTTTGATTTGACCATTTTTGGGAGGGGACTGTCGGTGTGGACAGTTCTGGACAATGATTTTGTCTTCCTCCTCAAGCTGCTGCAGGTCAGCTATGAGGTGTGGACGTTCTGTGCGGACATTCGATTCCGGCTCAATCTGAACTGGCAGTAAGAATCTAAGAGTCACATCCAAAAACTTTGAATCATCAGGAAGCGTCCGCACTGATGAAGCCCTCATCATTGACCTGCAGTAGGTGGAGGAAGAAAAAGATCCCAACCCACTCCAGATGAAGAAATCATCACCATCCAAAGGAGGAATCATGCTTCAAATGGTTCGAAATTATTGTAATATGGCAAGGTAAGCTGATTTTAAGTTTTTTTTTGGTCAACTTCATTAACTCTCTGTTTTCAAATAATTTGCGGGTCCATTTTTGTGGACCCCAACTCGCACGAGTTAACGGGCCTCACCTGTACCTGCATTCATTTACTAGGCATAGACTACCCATTTGATCTGACTAATTTACCTGCCAACATTCGCACACTTTCTTCATTGAGTTGAAGGGAGTGGTGGCAGCTCCAGCAGGTCGATTCTTTTAAAGGTTAAATGAACTTATAAATTGCTTTTGACGAGTCGACGAAAAAAAAAAGAGTCCACTAGTCGACCCTAGAGTGCATGAACCAAGTGGGCGCACGTCACTTTTTCCAATGTAAGAAATAGATGGATGCCCAGGCAGCCTGTAAAAACAGTGCTGTGGCGTAGTTTCAGCTACACATCCAAACAGCCAGGTTGAAAAGAGCCTCATAATGAGTTTCACGTCGGCATTCAATACAGCATTATAACGGGATTTAAAACCAGCTTCCTGCTGCAGTACAGACAGGAGACTCTGCACAGATCAGGATCCTAAATCCAACAGGCACTCTCAAAAATGAAGAGTTGAGAGCGAAGTGTCTGTCTCCTCTCTGTATGAGCACTGAAAATGGGCAGGACGTGCGGCGCTTGTGCATATCTGTGAGTTGGTAGAAAGTCTTGAAGCTCCTGAAAATAATGCATTCCTGACTTTTTTCAAGCGTTTGCTCACAGGTCCACCGATTTGAATGAATGCTGAGCTATCACTCTCACATGAATGGTCAGTAGTTTCATGATCTGATGTTCAACATTTGTTTCACTCTGTTTGTGTTCGCCATTGTGCTGTTTATGCATTTGCTCGGACTGATGTCACCTGCTGACAAATACCTGGTAACAGGTTTTCCAGAAATCCGATCACTGACTAGCTGAGCAAGAGGTTTAATTAGCAATAAAGTACATCAGGGACCATTGATTGTGACCACATGGTCTCAGATAGAATTACAAATATTGCATTCTTGAACAGTATGTTAAGTAAAATGTGACGTCCTTTAAACTTAAGACGATGTTACGCAGTACTGGATTAACAAAAACCACACAACAACAAAATGCCAATATTAGTGGCACTTTCCATCTGTTGCCTGACTATTGGCATAACAACTCTCATGAGTGCCTCAGTTTAATGACAGTTCATTTTACAACAAAATGCAAACAGTCACATTCATCAGTTAATGGAAAGTAATGCTGTGATTTCGTTTTTTTGTTGAGATTCAAATTATCGCTCAAATTGTCCGCAAATCTCTAACGGGCAGCATGGTGTCTTATTTAGGGTTTAATCCTTTCTCTGCCCCTATAGTACAGCAGACAACTGTAAGAATCACTCAAATCCGGTTACAAGCACCAAAATTTGACTGTGTATACCTTTTGATACCTACTGTAGAAAAATAACTTTAGCCATTTGAATTTTCAATAGGGACCAAGTAGGGTCAATTCAAGAATTGCACAGGGTCAAAATTAAAAATGTTCCAATCATATTGAAAGTGATACAATTATGTATCTGATGACAATGATTCCAAAAAACGTATAGTTTGGACCATCTATAACTGCATGTTCTGGAGTTATGGGGTAAAAACAGAAAGAATGGTGACAAAGGTGAGTTTTCAGTCTGTACAGGGGTCAAAAGTTAAAGTTGTTCCGTTTTGGTAAAACGTGGTGCAAATTATTGGGTTGAATTAATAGGATTAAACAAATGGAATAGTTCTGACTGTGTTTGAATGTTTGGTCTCCACAGTAAAGGTCAAGCAATGTCGACATCCAATGGATTCTAAGACATGTGACATATGTTACCCCGTAACATGATAACTAAGCATGACACATGGTGCAAACTATTCCTTTTTAAAATCCTAACTCAACCAATAATTTGCATCATGTTTTACCATAATTGGAGCAACTTTAACTTTTGACCCCTGTACAAATTGAAAGTGACCTTTGTTGTCATTCTTGCTGTTTTTACCCCATAACTCCAGAACATTCAGTCACAGATAGTCCAAACTATACCTTTTTGGAATCTTTGTGATCAGACACAAAATATGGTATAGCTTTCAATATGATTGGAACATTTTTTTGACCCCTATGCAGTTCTTCAATTGACCCCTACTTGGCCCCCTATTGAAAATTCAAATGGCTAACGTTATTTTTCTAAAATATGTACCACAAGGTATACACAGTCAAACTTTGGTGCTTGTAACCGGATTTGAAGGATTCCTCTGCAAATATTCTGTTATCTGCTGCACTACTAACCAAGGCAGCATCTCTACATCTGGAGTTGATTCCCGGGCGCTGGACTGTGGCTGCCCACTACTCCTAGTGGTTGGATTGCATCTAACTGTAATTAGGATGGGTTAAATGCAGAGGACAAATTTTATTGTACGTTATATATACAATGACAAATAAAGGCTATATTCTATTCTATTCCATTAGTGGTTAGTACTGTTGCCTCACAATCAATTCCCACCCGTGGCCTTTCTGTACAGAGTTTGCATGTTCTTCCCTTGTTTGTGTGTGCTTCCTCCCATATCTACAGACATGCAGGTTAGGTGAATTATAAACTTTATAATTGTCCAGGTCTCTCTTGTAAAATAGATCTCAATCTCAATAGGACTAACCTGGTAAAATGAAGATTCTTGGCAGTGGCTAGGGGTACAGACCCGTATCTACAGAGACCGTTCTAAAGATACGAAGGGTGTCTTACCGACCAATCAGAATGTGCATATTGTCCGGCAAGGCTTCAAAACTCATCCGTACATTGTCCGTATCTTCAGTGAACCCATGGAACTGTATATGAGAACTAGAGTCCGCACTCCCAATGCTGCACACTAAATAAAAACGTGTTAAAATGCCATTTTGACCTGGATATAGAGCCAGTAAAATTAATTTACATTAAATTACGTCAGGAAAGTATTAAACTTACTCTGACACACACACACATTCCCAAATAGTGTTGAAAGTTACACGGATCTGCGCTGTTCAAGCTGCTGAGCTGAGGCATCCTGCTGCAGCTGCTGTGTTCAATGCAGCGCGGCTCCGTACCTTTAGCAGCCCCGCAGAAGATAAAGATGTACGTACCTGTAGCCACTTCATTAAATAATGGAAACCCAGCTACTGTTTCCTGTGCAGGGAGTGCCAACATTTTTTTATCCTAATGCCGAACTGTACTTGCAGAGTGCTATTCTAGTTTAGTGGCAAAGTACTGATGTTGTTGATCAAACTTTGGAAATATGAGATGTAAAATTACATTTTTTAATGATACAAACTGAGTTAAAATAGCCAATCAGCAGAAGGGAAGTGATTATAGCTTCTGTACTTAATTACATTCAGAATAATGAAAAATACCCTGGTAATCTGGGTTGAACATGAAGTGAATTACAGAAAACGTAGTAGTGGGACCTTCCCAAAGCCACACAATGGACGACGAAAACGAATGGGTTTGTTTTAACACAAATGGGTCATACGGGGAAAAAAAAAATCAAAGGCACGGAACAAAGGACATTAAAACAGATCAGGACGGCGGCCGTTTTGGACCACTTGCGACGCGAAAACAGTTTCACAAACCAAACAGTTTAAAGAGAACTTTAATTAACGATGCACCGAACAATAGCTAGTTATTTTACGTCACAATATTCAGTCATTTTTTAAAAAAAGTATTTGTTCCACTTAAAACGGATCTAGTCAAAACAGGTTTAGTGCAAATTTTCTTCGCTAAGCAGCTAAACTCTTACGGTGTTTTGTGCCTACCAAGCTAACTAGCTGGATGAGTTATCAGTTATTTCGTTAATAAACGTTAATTTCGGTACGTTCCTATAATATTTGCTGTTTTAACTTTGTACACTGTTTTTACCGGACGAGCCGACTTTGGCTGCCGTTATTTGTCAACTCCAAACAGAGTGAGGAGACTCGACTCCTCCATTGTTTGGAGGATCTGAGAGTTGCCTGCTAGTTAGTTAGCACGTTTAGGCTAACACCAAAACAAGAGTTGGAAAGTTGTTCGACAGGTCGTACTTATCAAAATGTTTCAAACGAATCGACTTTTTCGGAAAAATCGCAACGGTTCAAACGGAATCTGTTGTGAAACAGTGCAGTGATGCAACTTGATGTGCAACTCTGCAGAAACTGGCAAGACTACTGGCCATTCGTTGTTCAATAACCAAACCTAAGTTATGCTTTATTTACGTGTACAACAAAGCATGCAGTATATTTACCATTTCCATCACTGGCCGATACTGAGAGAGCTGGAGAGGACAACTTGGGCCTCTTGGCTGAAGACGGGCCAGACTCCAGGACATTATCGGCCATATTTTTGGCGAATTAAAATTTACTGTAAATCCGCAGTATTTCCTTTAATTGTGTCTCCTTTGAATAGCTTCTGATCATTCCCCGACCGTTTGAGGGTTAGTGTAGAGGGGAGATAAGACCGTTGATCCCTCACAGGTCTCCCCTCTCTGCAGATATTAAACCCCCTCCCCTGGCGGAGATTTTCTTCAGATTTCTTCGAGATGGACAGGAGGTGGGAAGGTGGGGTCGGCAAAAAAGGCAAGCGTGTGGCCCTGTATCAAACTCATGTGGTCTCTTCTGCCAAACAAAATCGATCCCAAAAGCCGTCGTACATGGCGCACATCACAGAAATCAAGAGTATTTAAAATCCCTCCGATCCAAAAAAACACATACAAACCACGTGAAGCTCGTTACCAACTTTACAGGGCAGTTTTCCCCTCTCGTGCAACAGTTAGGAAACCCTCAGTGACGTTGATCCTTTCTCCCACCTGATCACAAATTTCACTGCTGTCACGGATTCCTTGTGCACCAAAAAGGCAATCGACCCATCAAGTGCAATACTGAGGAAAAAGTTGCTTGGGCTGTAAATTAACTGAATAAATAGCGCGGCATCCTTCTCGAGAACTTAGTCTCACGCTTGCATTTTATTCAGATAAAACGGAAAACCTGCAAACACATGCTTCCATGCATTTTCTTCAGAACGTGCATGCTGGAAAAAAATGTGCACTTAAATCTGTGCATTTGAACATGCAAGGCACTGGGTCACGAACGGACTCATATTGCACATTTGGTTGTTGCAACCCCCCTTTTTGCACGAATATGCAGTCCGCAGGGTTGACAAGAAAATGTTGACCCTTGTGCAATCGATCTTGATGCAGACTCGTTTTCTGAGTACAGTTCTGGGGAGGCAATCGGGGCCCTAATTGCCAATCAACTGGACAGGATGATCCAATTAGTTATTTTGCAGAGGGCGATCTGTGGGGTGGTCACTTATCTTGTCCTCCTGGAGATGTTCTTCCTCCGCTTTTCGATTGGAAGCCCCCCCAAAAATAAAAAGAAGCCCCCATCACTTAAGGCGTGTGGGGTGTCCGTGCGGTTCAAGGTTTAAACCCCCCCCAAAAAACGAGGCAAAAAAAAAAAGAAGCAGCAAGGACGACTGGCGAAAATGTGGAAAATTTTTTGACAGATCGCTGACGGCTATTTTGCAAGCAGGAAAAAAGCTTCGGATCGGCACGACAATGATGACGATGACACCCCCTTATAATATTTGGGCAGATAAAATCCGCTCATGGACTCTTTTGTGATGGAGAATGCCCCCCTTCGTCTCGATCCTGGCAATTTTCTCCTCTTTAAACCCGTCTTTCTTTCCACCTCTCCCTTCTGCCCGGTAGCAATTTATTTATGTAATAGTCTATGCGGGCTCTTTCCTTCCTCCACGACGACATAATGATTTCTCCTCATGTTTTCTCTCCTTTTCGCCGCTTTCCCTTCGTTGTGATAACGTTCTTCCGCCTCTCCGTAAAACACCCCCTTCCTTGGATTTTTTTTTTCCCCCGGAGTATTTCCTTCTCATGCATACATGTATTTATTACCGACTGGTTTTCCTCTCCCTCTACTGCCGTCTAATGGTTCTGGTTTTGCTTTGTCGCTCCTGATATGACGGACAGGATTTTGGCTGCTCGTTTCCCCCCGGCGGTTCCCGGAGCGGCTGCCGGAGTCGCTCCTTCTCTCGGTTATCTCCTCCTGTTTCTGACGGTCTGTCCGCACAAACAAAATGGCGGCTTGTTGTTTCCACTCCTCTGATACGGGGGGGAGGGTTGGAGGTACGGCAACATTAGGCGTGAAGGGGTGGGGTGGGGTGGGGGGGTGGATGTGGGGAAGGAGATTTGAGGTTTGGCTTCTCGTCGGGTGTTCGGGAATCGGAAGACCGATTCTGTCGGCCGCTGGTCACCTTTGTCTTTTGGCAACAGTGGAGTTTCCCCCGCTAGGAAAGAAAATAATTATTTTCTTTTTTTCCCCACGTTATACTTTAATGCCTACGGAGACCCACAAATTTGAGCCCCAAAAGTGGCAAAATAAGTTTAATTATTACAGTCGGGTCCAGAAGTAGTTGTCTAGTGAGTTGTCATCCAGGTAGGAGATCATATCTAGAAGTTTACATCAACTAGACTTCTTGAAGACCTACAGTAAATCCAGCTGATGTTGTTAAAGGATTATTAACCAAAAGCAAGGTCTTACTGGAAAATATTCGACCGAGGTGTTGTTTGCATAGACTTCGCTAATGCTCTGCCTGTACTGTCAAAATCTCAGTCTGATATTCCCAGAGAGCAAGCAAGGTTAATAATTTGTTAATTATATGGCTGTATACATATATATGCAAACTTACGGTATCGCCCGAACATGAAATCTGCTGATGGTTTTGGACTCATAGTCAGATCTGTTTGCGTCTTCATCTCTTAGAACTTCCTTAAAAGACAGTCAGGTTAGCTGGTAAGCTTTCAATCTTTGTTTTTTCCGATGCTGTAGATATTTATGGAGTATGTTCATGTCCGACTTTGTTTTTTTTGTGTTTTTAGCTTTCTGGTTTGTAATGAATGTGATGCGATCCGGACCGATTGTCATGGTAATGGTCACATATGGAAAAATATCAGACCTGAAATCAGCCATTCAGATCGCGTGTAGCGTCATAGCCATATAATTCTCACTCATCTTCAACCGCTTTTCCATTTTTGGGTTGCGGGGGCAACCGCTCCAGCAGGGGACCCCAGACTTTCCTTTCCCGTGCCACATTGACCACCTCTGACTGGGGGATCCCGAGGCGTTCCCAGACCAGTGTGGAGATATAATCTCTCCTACTCCTGGGTCTTCCCCGGGGTCTTCTCCCAGATGGACGTGCCTGGAACACCTCCCTAGGGAGGTACCCAGGCGGCATCCTTACCAAATGCCCGAACCACCTCAGCTGGCTCCTTTCAACATGAAGGAGCCATATAATAATAAAGGATTATTAACAGGATTATAATTTTATTATATATATATATATATATATATATATATATATATATATATATATATATATACAACCCCTGGCAAAAATTATGGAATCACCGGCCTCAGAGGATGTTCATTCAGTTGTTTAATTTTGTAGAAAAAAAGCAGATCACAGACATGACACAAAACTAAAGTCATTTCAAATGGCAAATTTCTGGCTTTAAGAAACACTATAAGAAATCAAGAAAAAAAGATTGTGGCAGTCAGTAACAGTTACTTTTTTAGACCAAGCAGAGGAAAAAAATACGGAATCACTCAATTCTGAGGAAAAAATTATGGAATCACCCTGTAAATTTTCATCCCCCAAATTAACACCTGCATCAAATCAGATCTGCTCATTGACATTGACCCTATGTGTCTTTTTGCAAGGAATGTTTTTGCAGTTTTTGCTCTATGGCAAGATGCATTATCATCTTGAAAAATGATTTCATCATCCCCAAACATCCTTTCAATTGTCCAAAATATCAACATAAACTTGTGCATTTATTGATGATGTAATGACAGCCATCTCCCCAGTGCCTTTACCTGACATGCAGCCCCATATCATCAATGACTGTGGAAATTTACATGTTCTCTTCAGGCAGTCATCTTTATAAATCTCATTGGAAAGGCACCAAACAAAAGTTCCAGCATCATCACCTTGCCCAATGCAGATTCGAGATTCATCACTGAATATGACTTTCATCCAGTCATCCACAGTCCACAATTGCTTTTCCTTAGCCCATTGTAACCTTGTTTTTTTCTGTTTAGGTGTTAATGATGGCTTTCGTTTAGCTTTTCTGTATGTAAATCCCATTTCCTTTAGGCGGTTTCTTACAGTTCGGTCCCAGACGTTGACTCCAGTTTCCTCCCATTCGTTCCTCATTTGTTTTGTTGTACATTTTTCGATTTTTGAGACATATTGCTTTAAGTTTTCTGTCTTGACGCTTTGATGTCTTCCTTGGTCTACCAGTATGTTTTCCTTTAACAACCTTCCCATGTTGTTTGTATTTGGTCCAGAGTTTAGACACAGCTGACTGTGAACAACAACAACCAACATCTTTTGCAACATTGCGTGATGATTTACTCTCTTTTAAGAGTTTGATAATCCTCTCCTTTGTTTCAATTGACATCTCTCGTGTTGGAGCCATGATTCATGTCAGTCCACTTGGTGCAACAGCTCTCCAAGGTGTGTTCACTCCTTTTAGATGCAGACTAACGAGTAGATCTGATATGATGCAGGTGTTAGTTTTGGGGATGAAAATTTACAGGGTGATTCCATAATTTTTTCTTCAGAATTGAGTGATTCCATATTTTTTTCCTCTGCTTGGTCTAAAAAAGTAACCATTACTGACTGCCACAATCTTTTTTTCTTGATTTCTTATAGTGTTTCTTAAAGCCAGAAAGTTGCCATTTGAAATGACTTTAGTTTTGTGTCATGTCTGTGATCTGCTTTTTTTCTACAAAATTAAACAACTGAATCAATCAATCAATCAATCAATTTTTTTTTTATGAATGAACATCCTCCGAGGCCGGTGATTCCATAATTTTTGCCAGGGGTTTTGTGTATATATATATATATATATATATATATATGTATATATATATATATATATATATATATATATGTATATATATATATATATATATATATATATATCGTATCACCTCTATGAAGAACGTGCTAACAGATGGTCCGGTCGTTAGCTGGAAATCTTTCAATCTGTGCGTTTTTTCAGATGCTGTTTAGATATTTATGGTGTACGTTCATGTCTGATTTCATTTGTCTAATCGTGTTTGTAGCTTCCTGGTTTGTAATGGAAATACGCATTACGGACTGACTGTCATGGTAAACAGTCTGGATATGGGAAAATATCAGACCACAAATCAGCCAATCAGAGCACGTGTAGAATCGTAGCCATATAGTAATTAGGTATATTTAACCAAGTGGATATGGTACCCTATTCATTTCTCACATGGCTATACAGCATCCAATAACAAATCACTGAGAGAGGAATATCATAGCATCAAAACTGTACAGGAGACAATTGATGAAGTTTAAGATCAGTTTAGAGTTGGGACTGTGCATGAACAGTAATATTGGGCAGTTTAACAGCAGTTTGGGGTTTGCATACTGTACTGAATCAATAGCAATGGCCTAGTAAGTCCCTTCGGCTGCTCCCTTGTTTGCACTCGGGGTCGCCACGGCAAATCCAAGGTGGATCTGCATGTTGAATTGGCACAGGTTTTACGCTGGATGCCCTTCCTGACGCAGCTCCACATCACATGGAGAAGTGTGGCAGGAGTGGGATTTGAACCCGGAACCTTCTGAACTGAAACCAACTGCATTAACCACTTGGCCACCACCCCTGCATCAATAGTAGCAGAAAATGCATGTATGATTTAGAAACAGTCATAGTAACAAGCTGTTGCTCAGTTGTGTAAATAGTATTCTCAAGGTCGGTCATCTGGGTATTTAACCTCGAGGGGCAGGTTTTGTCTGTGAAAACATTGCAGAACTCAGTACAAATACATGTAATTTGGTAACTTTTCAAAGGAGTCAGACTCATCAATAAAATCAATTTAATGTACAACGGTTGATTTCAGGTCAGCTTGGTATATACATTTCATTGATCCAGGCAATAATAGCTGTCAGCTGGCCTTTAGAAGCAAGTTAGAGACAAAAAAAAAAAAAAAAAAAAGACTGATTTCAATATAACAGCATACAGACAGAGTGTGTTTTCACCAAGCGGCCAGTCATGCAAGCACAAATTCTTGCCTTCGGATTGGCCACTTTGTCGAAGTGACATAGCACCAACCTTGAGAATATACCAGAACTTCTAAGTCATCTAGGCAGGAGATATTTAGACATTTACATCAACTGGACTTCTTGAGGACCTACAATAAATCCAGTTGAAGTAAACGTTGTTATATTTAATGAAGTGGCTATTTATACATGGTACCATATTCCTTTTTCATAAAGCTATTCATAATCATCCAATAACAAAGTCATGTGCTACTTCTTTTGGCTGCCCCTGCTAAGGTTCACCATAGCAGGTCATCTGTGTCCATCTCACCCTGTCCTCTGCCTCATCAACCATCTGCATGTCTTCCCTGCATGGCCTCCCTCTTCTCTTGCCTCGTGGCTTCATCCTCACCATCCTTCTCCCTATATACAATGGATCCTTCCTCTTAAAATGCCATGATTCTTTCGGCTTCTCTTTCGGCTTCTCCCTTTTTCATTTCTGGTCGTGATCTGCATGCTGATTTGGCACAAGTTTTATGCCGGATGCCCTTCCCGATGCAACTCCACATTACATGAAGAATGTGCAGGGCTGGTCTGTAAACAAGCACACTAACTGCTTGGTGATGTCAGATTATCATGAGATAAAGAGGGACATCATGGTGTTGAAGCTGTACAGGAGGCAACTGATGAATTTCAAGATGAAAATTTAAGGTTAGAGATAGGGTTGTGCATGAACCATGACACTGGGTAGTTTAAAGAACAATGAGTGCCGTACTAATGCCAATTCATGGTTTGCATATGGTACCGTATCCATAGCAAGGCCTATATTTAAATAGTAGAAAGTGTGCACACCTATTTAAAAACTGTCAGATCCTTAGGTAGTTAAGACAGTGATGCTTTTTTTTTTTTTTTTTTTTACCTGTACACACCAACACAATGGAGTGTAAAATAATAAAATCTAGATGTACTTGTAGTGGAGACGTCTAGCTTTAAGCGTTTAGGAATTCCAATATTTTATTTATTTATGTATATACATACACACATGAACTTGGACCTTGAACATGATGGTGAACCTTCTTTCTCCTACATCGCTAAACACCTGTCCAGTGACCTCATGACTAGAATAAGCTCTCTCCAGACCTTTTTTGATCTTACAGGTCAAGATTAAGAGATATCTGGGAAGAGAAATCATGACATCACAGGACAGAGGTGTGTGACGATGCCTCTGTAGAAGAACAAACATCCAAATCTTATTGTTATGAGACTGGGATGCTAACCTAAGGCAGCGACTGGATGTTCTTGGTACTAGTTGTATTTGGAGGATCCTTGGGTACCACTACAACTACTTTGCATTAAACGAAAGGTTACATAGGGAGACTCGCATGAGGAGTATCGCTTGCATTGTGAGGGAATGTCAGCTTCAGAAAGTGACAGAGATATCACCAGCAATAATAAAAGCTCAGCAGTGCTGCACTTCATTGTCATTCATTTTGTTCTTTGGTTTAATTGCAATTTTCCCACTTCAAGAATAACTGATTCACTGGTAAAAATGAAAAGGAGTGATGTAGCAAATACTCGTACAGTAGTACCACCTTATCAACTGTGTTTTGTCCTTTCTTGTAAACGCTAGTTCAACAAAAAGTACATTCACCACACACACACACACACCACCCAAAAACTCCCTGATACTTTGAAAATGTATATGACTTGGATATATACAAATCAGGTATTAGTTCCAGGGATCATCATATGAAATAAATGTAGCTCCTTTCTCTGGGAACTAGTCTGATATGTTCAGCAAGGGAGAACACACACACACACAAACATATTAAAGTTACACATTTATAGGGTGAGTCCATTTTTACAACCTTGTCAAAATATTGTTAGCAGTCAAGCCTCAAGGTCTGTATTCATATTTGATAAGTGACACGTTCACTAAAAGTTTTTTTTTCCCCACATTGAGTGTGTGAAAGTGAACAGGGCAGCCATACCAGCAGTTAAAAATCTACAATGTGCTCAAAACAGCAACAAAACTATGCTCGCAACCAAATTTGTAAATGTTGGTACAAACGCACCAGCAATCACAAAGAGAAGAGTCATGAGGTCACTGGACATAAGTGTTTTGTGATGTCAATATCTTTGCTGGAGAATTAAGGTCCCAGTGTTTAGGGCCCTGGTTCTTTCAGCCATACGGTCTGTTTGTGAGACTTGGATGGCCAAGAAGACGCTTATTTTTCACCTGGCTGCGGCAGATAGATAGTTACTTTCAAGAGGTGGGGATAAACCGGTTGTCTGCCTGAGTGGATGACATCGAAGACCCAGGTTGGTCCCGTGGTGTGGTGGATGTGACGCATGGCACCAGTGCATGTTTCCAGGCCTGACCTGAACCTTAGTGGCACAACATTTTCAGAAACATGTCCAGTGAGGTGTATTTATTTTTTCTACTGTAAGGGTTTAAATCAAACCTGTCTAGGAAGTTAGCTCGGCCCGTTTGTTTACAGTGGATGTTGGGTATGGTAAATAGTCCCTGTGAAGATCTACAGTAACAATATCACCAGCAATATATACTATAAGTAATTATAAAATGCAAGAACATCCTAAAAATGACATTATGCAATTCTAAGGTTCAAACAAATGCCAAATGCAATTTAGACCAAAGGCAGTAAAAAGGCAGTTGGTAAAACTCAACTGTGATAATTTTGAAAAATACAATTTATTGAAATGAAGGGCGTTGGGGGTGGGGAACCGCAGCTTTGCAGGGTAACAGTGACAAACTATTAGCACTATGTGTGAAATAATTTATTTGCCATTATATTTGTGATATTTACTGTAAAATTCAAGTTGCTTTCATAATTTTTCACTTCACATCATTCGTACATACTGTAAACCGGTTCAATCCAACAAAGTTTATTAATCATTAAAGATAAAATAGACTTTACACAAATAACAACAAATGATCTGTTGATGTCTATTTAGCTTGTGCTCACATTTTTCCCCTCAATGAATTTCCACCACATAAAACACAAACATTTTAGTGTAGTTTCAAAATATTTCAATACATTTATTTCCATCCAAGGTTGATCAAGAGTAGATGTGTTTTGGACACAGTTCTCTTCATTCAACACTTCATGGATTCAGTTGTGTGTGCGTAAGAGGCCAGTGGATTTTAATACCTCTGGTTACGTCAGCACAATGATCGTGCACCCAACATTTGTTCTGCATCTCCGGCAGAAGTCAGACTGCTGCATGAAGTGAGAAAGAAGGTGTTTTCAAAAGTATAATCAGAGTGATGTTTCAAAGAGAGTGTGAAAGACAAAGTGGGTATGAAGGGATTAGAATTCACAGTGTGTCGGAATGAGGGTGTGGAATATTCATAACCATCTTTTCATTATTGTGTAATTATTATCTATAACAACCAATCAAGGTGTTTTCATAAGCTCAAAATGACCCCTTCATAACTACGTGGGAGCGGGTCCCCTCATGGAGGTCCCCATGTTGTACCACCATGTTTATACAGCCCAAAAGGGCTATACTAACTCTGACTTTCACATTTTGCAGAAGATTGAAGAAAATGGGAGGAATCAGTGGTTGCTGCTATACACTGTCTAATGACTGCTCGTGCATGTCACAATATGTGTGAACCTCTTTTTTGTGAAGTAGATGATCATTTGTATCACAAGACAAGACAAGGGAGCATTGAACCCCGTAGCCAAAGAAGCAAAAACACGAAAGGAAACAAAAACATGACCGGTGTCAGCATAAACCAATATGCACTTTCACCACTAGACAATATTAAATGCAACACACTGTAGCTTTAAAGGTGCTTTAAATGACATTTTCCACATTAATATAGTAACCACCAACTATATTCTATGAAAAGATTTAGTCGTGTGTTGGATTTCCATGCAGAGAATGAAGCCCTATGCTCTGAGCTGTTCTGTCCTGTTCACATTTTTGGTCTAGCCGCAAGTACACACGTAGTGCATGTGATTTCGGGATGTGCATGCAAGTACCACCCTGTGAAACCATTACTTCCTCTCACACCTACAACCCCTGGCAAAAATTATGGAATCACCGGCCTCGGAGGATGTTCATTCAGTTGTTTAATTTTGTAGAAAAAAAGCAGATCACAGACATGACACAAAACTAAAGTCATTTCAAATGGCAACTTTCTGGCTTTAAGAAACACTATAAGAAATCAGGAAAAAAATTGTGGCAGTCAGTAACAGTTACTTTTTTACACCAAGCAGAGGGAAAAAAAAAATATGGAATCACTCAATTCTGAGGAAAAAAATTATGGAATCATGAAAACAAAAGAACGCTCCAACACATCACTAGTATTTTGTTGCACCACCTCTGGCTTTTATAACAGCTTGCAGTCTCTGAGGCATGGACTTAATGAGTGACAAACAGTACTCTTCATCAATCTGGCTCCAACTTTCTCTGATTGCTGTTGCCAGATCAGCTTTGCAGGTTGGAGCCTTGTCATGGACCATTTTCTTCAACTTCCACCAAAGATTTTCAATTGGATTAAGATCCGGACTATTTGCAGGCCATGACATTGACCCTATGTGTCTTTTTGCAAGGAATGTTTTCACAGTTTTTGCTCTATGGCAAGATGCATTATCATCTTGAGAAATGATTTCATCATCCCCAAACATCCTTCAATTGATGGGATAAGTGTCCAAAATATCAACGTAAACTTGTGCATTTATTGATGATGTAATGACAGCCATCTCCCCAGTGCCTTTACCTGACATGCAGCCCCATATCATCAATGACTGTGGAAATTTACATGTTCTCTTCAGGCAGTCATCTTTATAAATCTCACTGGAATGGCACCAAACAAAAGTTCCAGCATCATCACCTTGCCCAATGCAGATTCGAGATTCATCACTGAATATGACTTTCATCCAGTCATCCACAGTCCACAATTGCTTTTCCTTAGCCCATTGTAACCTTGTTTTTTTTCTGTTTAGGTGTTAATGATGGCTTTCGTTTAGCTTTTCTGTATGTAAATCCCATTTCCTTTAGGCAGTTTGTTACAGTTTGGTCACAGATGTTGACTCCAGTTTCCTCCCATTCGTTCCTCATTTGTTTTGTTGTGCATTTTCGATTTTGAGACATATTGCTTTAAGTTTTCTGTCTTGACGCTTTGATGTCTTCCTTGGTCTACCAGTATGTTTGCCTTTAACAACCTTCCCATGTTGTTTGTATTTGGTCCAGAGTTTAGACACAGCTGACTGTGAATAACCAACATCTTTTGCAACATTGAGTGATGATTTACCCTCTTTTAAGAGTTTGATAATCCTCTCCTTTGTTTCAATTAACATCTCTCGTGTTGGAGCCATGAGCCATGTCAGTCCACTTGGTGCAACAGCTCTCCAAGGTGTGATCACTCCTTTTTAGATGCAGACTAACGAGCAGATCTGATTCGATGCAGGTGTTAGTTTTGGGGATGAAAATTTACAGGGTGATTCCATAATTTATTCCTCAGAATTGAGTGAGTCCATATTTTTTTCCCTCTGCTTGGTCTAAAAAAGTAACCGTTACAGACTGCCAGTGGTGGGCACAGATAACCAAAAATTAACTTCGATAACAGATAATCAGATAACTGAAAAGTTATCTTTGATAAAGATAAAACAATAAACCACCCAAAAATGTATCGGAAGTTACAGATAACTGATAACAGATAAATTCCAATATTATCTCTGGCACATTTACAACTACTAGTAAAACAAATTTAATAGCTTCTAATAATATTAAAAATAACAACAGACCCAAACAATAAGACCACACTTTTTTCTTTCAACAGTGTGCCCCAGCTGGAAGCTCTTGTTTACTACAGCGCTCCGAGCACAGAGGCACCCCAAGACCCAAACAATGAGACCACATTTTTTTCTTTCAACATTCGGCCCCTGCAGGAAGCTCTTGTTTATTACAGCCTTCCCAACACAGAGGCACCCTGAGAGCAGCCGTAAAGCCAACTCTCTATCAATGACAAAGCTCTGGTCATGCGGAGGTCTTGAAAAATAAAGTCATATTGAATTATGGTGTTGATTTATAAATAACATTAATACCGATAGAATAACTCCATTAATGTCAATTCTGTCATTTGTACAAAGTTAAAATATAACATATATCTTTTAATGTTGAATAATGCACTAATTCTGACGTTTTGTAACAAAGAGACAGATCACAAAGGATTCTGGGTAAACGTGCCTCTGATAAACACTGATTGGTTCAGTCATTCATTATGTAAACCAACACGTTAATGTGACGTCTGTCGTGTGTTGGTGTTTAAATGTGCTTTTGTAAAATATTCCATTTTTTATTTGTAAAAACAGGCATTTTTATGGAGCCCTGGAAGTGTCATCGCAAAATTTTTTGCATGTGGAGAGAATGTGCGCATGTTTGTGCACATTCTCTCCACATTCTCTCTTTACAACATTCATTTGATGTTGTAAAACGTGCTTTACAGTGTGCGAGATGATTTTTCATGCAGGAATTGTTTGGACAAAGTTTCAGGTTAATCGTGCGTCCTGCATCGTGTAGTGTTCATGGAGTATCAAGCTGCGGTCAACATCTGAGGACCACCTCCTGATCGCCGATCATATGGTCGAATGAGAATCAAACCTGTTTGATATATCATTGTGGTCGGCCATCGTGAGGTTATCCTGCTGCTGAAAGCTACAAGCAGCATCCAACCGTTCGCACTGTGCCTGTGCAAACACTGCAGAGCTGTCTTGTAATAATGTTATTATTATTATTATTATTATTTTGCAGTTGTTTTGTTTTTAAACTTCATTTGTAAAAAAAAGCCATTTGCAAAGCAAAAAAGTTGATTTGACAATCATCTGACATAACCAGGGTCAAAATAAATAGAACACTGCCATCTACTGGTTCCCAGACACTGCCATGAACACTACGGGTCAGTAGATGCTAGATGGCAGTAGAGGCTTTCAAAACAAATTCTAGATAATCCCTGTCTGCTCACATTTAAAATGCGTGGAATTTAACAAACGCAATTAAAAAAATCAACATCTATAAACGCAGAGAATATATTCAAGAGAGTTTTACGCACAGAGTGTCTGAAATGCATTTGTCCTGTCGTGATGTACTGAGATTACATCATCCTACCCAAAATGCACTGCGAGGCACAGCATGTGCTCACAAAACCTTAAAAATTAGCACATTACTTTAAAACTAAAACATATATCTGATATTTTTACTTTATGAAACTTCAGATATGACAGTAATTTTAAATAACTTGTCCAAAATTAGTTTGGTTAAAATTTGAACCATAAGTTAAAAATGTATGCCTCTGGATGACTTAGGTCATATTGCCAGCATATCGGTATGGTGTTAAAGGAAATGGTGGTTTTTTTTCTTTTTCCCTTTGGGGCTGTTTGTCCTTTGTTTGCAGAGGATTGAGATGCTTTTTATACAAGCAGTTCTCTTCTGTTTGCAAAGGTTATAACTATGTGTCTGTTACAAAACCGGACAAAAATTAATCGGAAGATAATTGGTCTGATAATGGTTTTTTAAGCTATCTAAAAAGATAATCCGATACTGAAAACATTATCTTCGATAATTATCGGATTATCGGAAGTGCGCCCACCACTGCTGACTGCCACAATTTTTTTTCTTGATTTCTTATAGTGTTTCTTAAAGCCAGAAAGTTGCCATTTGAAATGACTTTAGTTTTGTGTCATGTCCGTGATCTGCTTTTTTTCTACAAAAATTAAACAACTGAATGAACATCCTCCGAGGCCGGTGATTCCATAATTTTTGCCAGGGGTTGTATAAAGAGACAGATGGCAGTATTCTTATCATCGCTATTTAATTATATGAAGATAGCGGACAACAGAAAATTTCCAGAAATTACTCCAAGAACCACAGTCAGAGGCTAAAATACATCTGACTAAGAATTTGGTTGGAATAGAATTCACATACCTTTGGCTTGTCCCCACAGAGAGAGCTGTTAGACTTGTTAAGGCTCCAATTGTCGTTCCTTCCGCTTCATGCAGAGGAAGAAAGGGAAACTTTGTTTTGGTGCTGAAATTGGAGCTAGTGTGACATCTAGTGGTAGAGAAAAATCATTTACCGCACCTTGAAATAATGACTAAAATGTTCTGAATTACCTGGGGATCTGAGAGGATGACTATAATGGACAACAAAAGTGGAAAGCAGCAAAAAGACTTTCACTTTTGTAGAAATTATTGAAGTGAGTGAACAGGTAAGAGTCTATTATTAGTTTTGAGAATCTCAAGAATCACCATAGCATGGATGTTTTTGGTTCAAAACAGGAAACCACATGGGGTGGTGTCTTTCAACATTTTGTCAGATGATAAAAGTGTCTGTAAAATCTGTAACCTTCCAAAATATGTTACTAAAGGATGGGTGTCCCGAATTCAAACTAAGTTTAAAAGTCTCCCACCTTCCATACACCTGAATCACAAATGTGCTGTAGACATCACTGCACAGTTGGATGAGAACCACAGTAAAATGTTGGACAGTGATGCTGCAACTCATACGCTCACTTGTCTCTCTCTGCCCTATCTCTGGGCACAGGCTTGCTCTACATCAGCGATGGACTTTGGTGTGTCAGAGGACAGAATCAAAGGGCCTCCAGTGTCTCTGATCAACACGTCATCCTCAATCCTGATACCCAGACCACAGAAACGTTCTGAAGCCTGGTCATCATCCGTACAGACATACAACCCTGTGACAGAATTGAAGAATAAGGAGAATAAAACAGATGGAGAGGGTAAAGGGCAGTTTTTACTTCTGCAATTCTGCACATCACACAAGAGAATTACAGCCCGTTACATCTGATACTTTGCTACTAACAAGCTGAATTTGAGTTTTAACACCACGATCGCTTTTGGAAGCATCAAAAGCGACAACAGACCCAAACAATGAGCCCACACTTCTATGTTTGAACTTCCTGCCCCCTGCTGGAAGCTCTTGTTTACTACACGGCTTCCAGCACAGAAGCAAGATGAGATCAGCCACAAAGCTAGCTCTCTACCAATCACAACGCTCCAGTCAGGCGGAGGTCTTGGAAAATAAAGTCATGCTGACTTATGGTTTGGTGTGAATACTGATAGAATAACTCCATTAATGTCGATTCTGTCATTTGTACAAAGTTAAAATATAACATATATCTTTTAATGTTGAATAATGCACTAATTCTGAGGTTTTGTAACAAACACAGACAGAACACAAAAGATTCTGGGTAAAAGTGCCTCTGCTAAACACTGATTGGTTCAGTCATTCATTATGTAAGCCAACACGTTAATGTGACGTGTGTCGTGTGTTGGTGTTTACAGATAAAAGTGCTTTTGTAAAATATTCCATTTTTTATTTGTAAAAACAGACATTTTTACTGAGCCCTGGAAGTGTCATCGCAAAATGTTTTGCATGTGGAGAGAATGTGCGCTCATTTTATTAGTGCCGTGCGCACGTTTTATGATGTTGTAAAACGTGCACTCAATATTGTCTTGACACATAAATGTTGGCTTTACACTGTGCGAGTTGTTGCCCTTTATCAGATGATTTTTCATTCGTGCGAGAATTTTTTGGACCGAGTTTCAGGTTAATCGCGCGTCCTGCATCGTGTAGTGTACATGGAGTAACAAGCTGCGTTTAACATCTCACGACCACCTCCTGATCGCCGATCGTATAGTCAGATAAAAATCGAACCTGTTTGATATTATTCTGGTCGGCCTTCGTGAGGGTATCCTGCTGCTGAAGAGCTACAAGCATCCAACCTCTCGCACTGTGCATGTGCAAACACCGCAGAGCTGTCTTGTAATGTTTTTTTTGATGTTTTGTTTTTAAACTTTGATGTCTCCCATCAATTTTTTGTAAATTAAGTTTGGGAAAAAAAAACTTATGTTTTGCTTCTGGAAAAACGAGTTCAACGTGTGGTTTTTGAACGTACAATGTGTGTGAGAACATAAATCGGGCGCTCTGAACTTTTACACCGTGCGGTTCTGTTGTACAGTTTGAACTGAAACCGAGTACAGTGATTAAAAATATCATACAGTGTCTGCTCAGCTTTAGGACGAATACCGCCATGAACTGGCATGAACACTACTGGCCAGTAGATGGCAGTAGAGGCCTTGAAAACTTGCCAAAATAAAATTCCAGATAATCCCTGTCTGCTACATTTAAGATGCGTGGAATTTAACAAACGCAAATACAATAACAACGTCTATAAACCCAGAGAATATATTCACAAGAGTTTTAGGCACTTGAGTTTAATGCTGTTGTCCGTGGAGTCTGAACAGAGTGTCTAAAATGCATTTGTCCTGTCGTGAACGTACTGAGATTACCCTATGCTACCCATAATGCACTGCTGAGCACAGCATGTGCTCACTAAAACCTTAAAAATTAGCACATTACTTTAAAACTAAAACATATCTGATATTTTTGTTGTGTGGGCCACTGAAGAGGAGGTACTGCTGGCTCACCACCACCGGATGGCGCCCTGCTTGGAGTGCGGGCTTCAAGCACAAGAGGGCGCCAGAACCACTGGGAGTGACAACCGTCAATCATCCTCAACACCAGCTGTCACTCATTCATCTCATCATCATCATCACCATAAAGCCGGGCGACGACCTCCACCTCCTCGCCGAGAAATCTCCTACGATCAAGGTAAACCTCTTGCTGTAATTATTGCGAATAATAATCTGATCTGTTTTGCAGCTGTTTTTCCTGGTGATATTCCTTATCTGGAATTTTTGGTGTTTTGGTGTGACTGCGACGACTTCGCCTCACATCCCAAAACCAATAAGTGGTAAACCGGAGCTGCACGTGTGTATGATTGGAGGTGGAGGTTCTCCCTCCAAGACGAATCATTAATCAAGGTTGCTGGGTGTGAGGATTCACACTCACCACCTTCTGTTTCTGTCTGCCAGCAGTACCAGGGCCGACAACGGAGGACAGAGACCACCTGGGGACTCAGGGCTTGGCGGCTTCGGTGTTCTTCAGGCCGTTGGTGGTAGAAGCGGTGTGGGTCCCGGCTCTTCGTTCATCCGAGGTCTCCTATCTTCGAGCCTGCCCGCAGTCCTCTTGTGTATGATTGGCAGTACCCTTGTTTATATTACGTTGTGTTCTTGTGCAACATTAAATTGTTACTCCTTCCCTTATCCATTGTCCGTTCATTAGCGCCCCCTGTTGTGGGTCCGTGTTACGACACCTTCCCAACAATTTTCACTTTATAAAACTTCAGACATGACAGTAATTTTAAATAACTTGTCCAAAATTAGTTTGGTTAAAATTTGAACCATAAGTTAAAAATGTATGCCTCTGGATGACTTGGGTGATATTGCCCACTATCAGTCTGGTGTTAAAGGAAATTATTATTATTATTATTTTTTTTTTTTTTGTGACCACTTCTCCTTTGCCTGCAGAGGATAGAGTGGTTTCTCCTGGAAGCAGCTCTCTTCTGTTTGCAGAGGGTGGAACTATACCTCTGTTAGGAAACTTTTAACAGGTAGTGCTACAACTGATTTAAATTTTTAAAATGTTTGCCACTGTTCAGCTTTGTTTACTACGTTATCAGTCTAAAGTTATCAGACAAAAATTTATTGGAAGATAATTTAGTCCGATAATGGTTTTAAAAGTTATCTAAAAAGATAATCAGTAATGAAAACATTATCTCGCTAATGATCTATTATTGGGATTATCGGAACTGTGCCCACAACTGACGAATACGCCAATGTGAAAGGGGCTTAAGCCTAAGCTTGAACCTTCCATGTGTTTTCTGGTAAAGTGTAGCTAAAATTTCACATCTTTTAATAATAAATGCTCAAACCAAATATTAGTAACGCTACACCTATGCATCATGAAAAACATTTATGTATATAAACTGGTCTCCTGTTGCAGATTTCTGATACCCGATTGGTTACTATAGTGACTTGAAAAAAAAATAAATCAGATACCCAATAGGGCATGTCATAGTGTGCAATCGGTGCACACTACTGCAAACAATTGTGAAATTTTCAAACATGTTCCAATGTATTTTGAGGCTGTGACCCAATTGTGATCCACCAAAGTGAATAAACTGATTGTAATTTGCATAGCTAGGGGGTAATAAGTCTTTTACTTTAATTTTATAGATGGCATTGGTTTTTATTACATTATTGCATCTTGATATATAAATCATTTCTGCTTGACTGTGGATTTGGCTGTGCAGTCACTTTGATGCAAAGTTTAAATTACAGGCTGAAATTAAGATACGAGTATAATGCAAGTTGTTTGTTGTTCTGGGGCAGAGCGACTTCACAGACATGAGCAGGCGGTGATCCTCTGCAGTGGTGTGCAATGGCTGTGCACCCAAGCAATGGGCGCAGATTAGCACAGCTCGGCAAAATGCATGGCAGCTCGGCAGGACCACAGACAGCACCAATAAATGCACAGCACCTTGACAAGGTGCACAGGTCTACTCATTGCTCTGACAAAAGCACCCAGGAGGTTTGCACATAGGCTGTATAGAGTATTTGTTGCATACCGGTATCGGACCACATACAACATGCATCTATTTTATTTAGAGGGTTTTGTTATTATTTCAGCAGTGTCCCTTGAAATAAATAATGTCCGCTTAAATGTGAATTGGGCAGCGCGGTTATTTTGATGATGACAGGCTACAGTGTAAACTAAAATTAAAATAAATTGCAGATTGTGGCATGTGTTCAGTTCAAAGACTCACCATTCGGTGACCAGTTTAAATCTAATCTGGAAATATACATCCATAATCCCATGAAAGGTGTGCCGCACTCTTCACAAGATCACATTTTTTTTTCAGATGTTTCATACATTTCAGCTGTGTAACATGTTATAACCACAGGCATTAGTGCATATACACAATGCCGTTGTGTGCACACAGTGTTGTGTTCAAAGCTGCTTGCAATCGGCAGTGATACTGTGATAACTGTGTGACACACAACTTTAGACTGCTGTTGCTGTTGTGGCCAACTGACCCAGTTACCTCATATTTGGAATGCTGATGTCAATTTGTGCCAAAAATTGGCAATGAGAGACAAGCTTAACAGGATGTTTAAAGCCATTTGTCTATACCTGGTTCTATGGTGATTACCATCCCTGCCTGTAGAGGCTGTGCACGGGATAGTTCAGGCGTGTCATGTACATCCAAACCCAGGTAATGACCAACGTGGTGGGGGCAGTACCGCTGTGCAAACTGTGAAAAACAAAGAAAAACAATTACGATCCCAACAAGCAGTTGCATGAATGTCTCAGTGCAGCCACGGAGCTGCAGCACTTACTGTGCCGAGTGATCCTCCTCAGAACACTTTCTACACACCTTAACAAATGACACAGAACTGGATCCAGGAGCATGTTGGCAACTAATTCCTTAAACGTGAAGACAAATTCCAAAGTACATGTAACCAGGCCAGAGAAAACAGTGCAAACTAATAATCTATCACTTAAAATCAGAACATGATGAATCCTGTTTATTCAAGATCACTTGAATTTGACAAACAACAGCACAAACTTTACATATTTCCGATCGTACTGAGAAGTATAATAAGAAAAGTTCATTCCTTTACGATGGATGGATATAATATAAAATATTCTGTGTCAAAATGAAAAATGAGTGTGAATCTGCTCCACACATTGTAGGTGTTAAGCTGCTTCACTCAACACTACTTGTAGTTTCAAGTTTTTGTTTTAAGGCAAACCAGTTCAATACATTTACATTTCTCATTGGTTTGGCCGGCAAATTTAATTTCTCTGAAAAGAAGCACTGCAGGAATAGTGCGCCTCCATTATTACAATTACATGAGCGTACTGTGCTTCATAGACAGTGAAATTAGCTCATGTCATTATTTACAGTGGCCAGAGGAACTAACAAGTTTGTTGACCAAAACTACTGGTGAGGATAAAAATAAACCTGTATTTCAAAAATACTTATATTGTCGTGCTGCCTTGCTTTCTCCTCTCCCACTCCCTTCCCTGCGTTCCAGGCAGCTGCATCACGGAGCTGATTTCACTCATCTGTTCACCATCAATGTCATCCTGGTCCTGCCTCTTCACTCTCGCCAGGAACCCAGTCCTCTATGACTCTTTGGTACTTCATACATATTTTTCCCACTCTGTTTCCTCCAAACATTTTCGTGCAGGTGGTGTTGGGGGGTAATTTTGGGTTTCAGCTTTTTTTGTTTTTTCACCACTTTCATCCCTGAATATGTCAATTGTGAGTCACTTTTGTGCAGATTAAAGTCACTAACTGGGACTCCTGTCTTGTTGCGAGAAAGAAACGAGAATCGTCCTCCGTTCTGTTCACACAGCTCCAAACGCTGCGCGGCTCTCTGCCGAGTCAAGTTAGAACAATAGAATCTAGTCAGAATTAATAACTTCAAAGTGAAACACCGTTTTGTTTATTTTTATTTATGTCCAGAGATCAAGGATACAGTGACCAATTTCATATTTATTTACTTTAAGACTCAATGAAATACACAAAAAACCTGTAAAGCCTACTTTTACTACAAAATTCACAAGAGGTATCGATAAGGGAATCGATAAGGAATCGGATCGATAAGCAAAATCGATAATGGCATTGATATCGATAAAATCTTATCAATACCCATCCCTAGTCCTTGTGATGATTACCTTTAATGTGTCAGAATCACTGGTGCTGGCCCCGACGATGCCCAGCCTCCTTAGCTGTCGTCCCAGAAGTGCCAGCATGTTGCTGTAGATGTGGTCTAGACTAATGCCTGGAGAGCACAAAGATAAACAGCAGTGCTGGACCTCTAGAACCGCCTCATACACCTCAGCCTGTGCAAGGCTGAATCTGACAGGGGAGGAAAAAAAGACACACAACAGTTACTTTGTAATCACACTTGCCTATCCTCTCACAACATACTGCCTGTACGACATAATGACTGACATAACTGAAGACCAAGACATATTCAACGGAACTGAAAATGTTCACGTTTTTTCCCTTCACTTATCTAAAGCAAACTGGTTGTAAAAATGATGATCTGCATGATATATATATATATATATATATATATATATATATATATATATATATATATATACATACATACACACACTGTTTGTCCAGTTACTTATGGGCTCTGAAAATGGAGGGGCTGTGTATACAAATCGCCACAGTTCCTAAATGGTTAATATGATCTTTTTTGTTAAACTCTGTTGATGAAAGCTTAATCTCTACACTTTAAACACATGCTGAATGCTTCATTTCAATTTCACTGTGGCAGTGCACAGAGGCAAAAATACAAGAATTGCATCACTGTACATCTACATATCGATCTGAGTGTGTAAGTAAATGGGAAAAATTTTGACCAAGGCTCTTAATCAATTTTTCTCAAAATCAAATGACTTTGTCCTTGGTTGACTCTCACCCAGTCCTTCAAGTTTGCCAAAATCAAAATTCCGTTATTATTATCATTATCACTCATCACAGCTCCAGCAAACTTCCCTTTTCCGGGCCACATTAACAACCTCTGACTGGGGGATCCAGAGGTGTTCCCAGGCCAGTATAATCTGTACACCTAGTCCTGAGTCTTCCCTGGGGTCTCCTCCCAGATGGACGTGCCTAGAACACCTCCCTAGGGAGGCGCCCAGGAGGCATCTTTATTAGATGCCCGAACCACCTCAGCCGGCTCCATTCAATGCGAAGGAGCAGCGGCTCTACTCTGAGCTCGTCACGGATGACTGAACTTCTCACCCTATCTCTAAGGGAGACACCAGCCACCCTCCTGAGGAAGCCCATTTCGGCCGCTTGTTCCTGCAATCTCATTCTTTCGGTCATGACCCAACCCTCATGACCTACAGGAACGAAGATTGACCAGTTGATCGAGAGCTTTGTCTTTTGACTCAGCTCCTTTTTTGTCACAACAGTACAGTAGAGCGAATGCAATACCGCCCCTGCTGCGCCGATTCTCCGGCCAATCTCACGTTCCATTGTCCCCTTGCTCGTGAACTACACCCCGAGGTACTTGAACTCCTTCACTTGGGGCAAGACCGCATTCCCTATCCAGAGTAGGCAATCCATTGGTTTCCTGCTGAGAACCATGGCCTCAGATTTAGAGGTGCTGATCCTCATCCCAGCTGCTTCACACTCAGCTGTGAACCAATCCAGTGAATGTTGGAGGTCACAGGCCAATGAAGCCAACAGGACCACATCATCTGCAAAAAGCGGCGATGAGACCCTGAGCCCACCAAACTGGAAACCCTCCTCCCCCCGACTACGCCTTGATATCCTGTCCATGAATATCACAAACAGGATTGGTGACAAGGCGCAGCCGTGGCGGAGGCCAACCCCCACCGGAAACGAGTCTGATTTACTGCTGAGCACAGCTCTCGTTTGTGAGTACAGAGATTGGATGGCCCTGAAAAGGGACCCCCTCACTCCTCACGCTACGTTGGAGTTTATTATCGGTTATTATCATTATATCATTATTATTACAAATGTTATTCACACACAAACACACACATGTAAGCAATGTTACCATGCAAGGGTGCAACAAGCCAATAATAAAATGATCCAAATAAAATAAGTTATATCAAATACTTTATCAATCTATGACTCAAAAGCAATGAGAACAAACTGAAGTGTTTGTTTTGTGTTGCATTGCTGCAGGTCTAACCTGTGTTCTTTGACAGGTTGTGTAAAGTACATATACAACTTACTTTCCATTCACTGGCCATGTACGAGTGATGTCACTAACATAACCAAAATATTCACAACCACCATCAAGCAGCACCAATTCACCATCCTGGAAGAGGGAAGAGCAACAAGGAGCAAAATAAAATCAGTCATGTAAAGAAATATTTACATAATGTGTACAATTCTCACAATTGCAGCATGGTGTTTATTAAACCTCACGCTTGTTCAGACTGGAGAACTTTAAGCAAGGCTCTTCCTGCACTGAGTAGTTTTTGAGATCACAGATAAAAAACACCAAATTTACAGCACAACATGCACGGTCCGATGAGCGCCTGTCAATATACTTTTAAGATTCTTGCTTGAGTTATTGTTCATGTTCAGAACTAAATATTATGAAGACAGAAGTTTTATAGTAACTGCCAATCACAGGGCAACAGCCAATGAGAGTTTTTTTGTTGTTTTTTAATTTCAGCTTCTCCCAACTCAGCTGAATGAGGTGCACAGTCAGTGCATTCTAAATACTGGACCCAAGCCTAGGTAACTTACTTGGGTTGCATCAGGAAGGGCATCAATTCTGCCAAGCCAAATCAAATTTCCATACTGGATCAGTTGAGGCGCGGTTTCGCCGACCGAACGGTCCCCCCAAAAAACGGTCCGCCCTGCCTTCACTGTGCATGCATCATTTTGAAGCGTCAGCATTGCCATTTCAAAGCATCAGCTGCGATCCACTGATTATCACCTCGTTTCTGTAGTGGTTCTGTTCATGTGGTTCCTGCCCAGCGTCCTGTTTTATTTCTCTGTGCATGTTTCCCCATCTGTGTCTGAGCTTTGTGTGAACGTGTGTCTTAATCTTGTGCGAGTGTGGATGGATGTGGTGTTCTGGTGCGTGTGGACACGCAACACCATGCCAATGTTAGTGTGGATCTGGTAGGGGTGGGCGTTTGTACATGAGTGAGTGTGTGTGTGGATGTGTCTGAGTCTCCCAGCAGGTGCCAGTCTTTGTGTGTGCATGTAAGAATGCATACATGCATGAATGTCGTTTGCCTGGGCTACGCGTAGTCCGTCTCTGTTGCAGCTGCGCATGGCAGGTGTCAGTGCTTCTTTCGTTGGGCTCCGCCCTCTGTGATCAGATGATTTCCCTCACTTCCTGTCTCACTTTGATCCTCTCGTTCATTTTGATCTTCTTGTATTACTGTTTTCTATTCTTATCTGTTAGTTCCTGGTCCGGATGGGGCTCTGTGATTCGGTATTGCGCGCATTTGGCAGGTGCTCGTGGTTAGGGCCCTGCCTCTCACACATACTGTGTTCCACCTTTTGTATTAATGTTTTTTGACTTCCTCTCCTCAATTATTGTTTTTGCGATTCTGTTTTAGGTTTACGGTGAATTGCTTTTGTGGATGTCTAAGTTCTAATTTGACGATCAGTTATTTTGTTATTAATTAAAGTCATTTGTAATTTGTTTGTGTTACTTTCAGTTTGCTCGTTCTGCCCCGCCGTCATGTAATCATCACGTGTTCAATTAGTGAACAGGCATTTAAGTTACCTTTTTGCTTGTGCCAGTTGCGGGTCGGTTTGTTCTGATTTCTTGTGTCTCCTGTTAATCCTGACTTTGGATCTTCTAGCAATTGACAGCTCTGTGGTGTAAGTGACACTTGGCTCTGTTTTTGTGAACAGTAGATTTTTGTTATTCTACCTTTTGACCTTACTAAGATGTTTTACACTATTATGGGATTACTAGACTTTGAGCTCTGAGTCATATTTGTTGTCACTGCTCCTTCTGAATTTTGGATCATAAAACACCTGCCTTTTTACACCTTACCTCTTGTGTCCACTGCCTCACATTCTGGGTCCATTTCCTCCTGTTGTTGGCATTTACCGTAACAGTTTCTGCTTAAAACTGCACTCCAGTCATCAACTATCTCAGCGACAGATATCTGAAGCTTTTGTACAACAATCAGTTCCACATAAATTCAACATTATTTCGTAATAAAAGACGGCGGACCAATCACAGCACCACAGCAGCAAGACAGATGTCTGACTTTAGAATGATTTAAGAGTTTTTACTTTGTTATCTGACGGTTAATAATCACATTATTCCCTTTGATCACTTTGGGTCTAGAGAGTCAGTGTCAGACGTGCTGCTGTGTTCCCAAATCAGGAATGCACAGTGAAGGCAGGGCGGACCAATTTTTAGGAGGGAACGTTCAGTCTGCGACACCGGGTTAACAACACCCATCCCACCACTGGTACTGTTGTCCGACAGGGTACTGGCAAAAATTGCCGTTGGCGCAAGCAAAATGACAGGAGATGAAGCTGGAGGTGGGAATGACGGGGATGGACAGGATTAGGAATGACAATGTCAGAGGGACAGTACAGGCATGATGGTTTAAGAGGAGGGGCCAGGGTATATAGGGAGAAGGATGCTGAGGATGGAGATGGAAGAAGAGGCAGAAGACAAATTGAGCTGGAAAACAATGATCTGCTGGGGCAATACCTAAGGGCAGCAGCAGAAAGAAAAAGTTGTTCAGTGTCACCACAATGGATCTGGCAAAGATTCGCAATAGGATTTGGCACACTGGATGCCCTTTGTGATGTGCCAAAGACCACTTTCTTTTTTTTGTTTGTTTTTTGTCTTCTCTGAGATTGTCAAGATTTAAAATGTACCTGTTAAATAAAATCACACTTACTGGACAACCAAAACTATCTAAAAAGATAAAAAGGTTTTTATGTTGTTGTTTTTTTTTGTTTTTTTTATAAACCACAAAGAAAAGGGGTAAAACTCTAAATGAAACTCATTTTTGCCTTTTTTTTTTTTTAAATGAATCACTTTCAGTGTGTGTGTGTGTGTGTGTGTGTGTGTGTATGTGTGTGCATGCACATGGATTTGTGAGCAGCCTTTGCAGATACAAGTAGGGGGACCCCAAGGAAAAACGTTTGGGAACCACAGATTTAAACAGAGGTTCTCATTTAAAATACGTGAGAGCTGTGTGCCAAAAGCATCAAACAGAAAACATGATGGGCTTGTTTAAAGCTGCAGAGAGTAGGAAGCAGGAGTTTTTATTAGTATGAAAGGAATATAGCATTCAGAACCATCTGTTCATTAGCAGTGGGTTTTGATCAACTTAGAATGAGCCCTTCTTATGTGCGTGGACACAGACAGAGGCTCACAGATACCGTTCATCACAAGAAACCAGGGAACATGAATCCCCATCACTAAAAAAGTGAAAACATGAACAGAATCAAAATCTTGATCGGTGATGGCATAAGGCAATCTGTAACCTTACCACTAGATGGCACTAAATCCTACACCCTGTACCTTTACAAAAGGTCAGGAAAAAAGTTATTATAAATATCAGCTACATTGTACATGAATGATGAGTCTTAAAAATGTTGCAACTAGTGTGCTGAATGGTTTGAATGTACTGTAGCTCGTCACAGATGACATTTTTTAAATGATACTGAATGACATAATAATACTTAAGATTGTTTTCGCATTAAGGCACATAAATTCATATTGTGTAAGGCTTTATAATGCCACCTGCTGTCTCCAGCCAAGTGGAAAAGCTTGTAGTCGATGCAGCAAGTCTGTGCTCAGTTGTGCAGCCTGAGCACAACTAAGTTCTTAAGATCCATATATTAAGATCCATATTCACCTCAATAACTGTTGTGTAGTTTGACCGGTTCAGAAACCTGGAGCTTCCTGAAGTTTTGTAGTCTGAACAAGGCCTGACTGGATGAAAGTGCAGTAGCAGTTTTCAGCCATACATTTGTTAATTGCACGTTAACATCCCCCTTTACCTTGATAATCTGGTTGTTGTTTATGTAGTGCAGAGTGTTAGCTCGATTTCCTCCAGCAACCACGGGGGGATATGCCAGGAAGTTGGCACCATGGATCCGACTCTCAAAATCAAACTGCAAGAAAAAAAACGCCACTTTTTGTTTTGTTTTTTGTGAGCTATGTACGCGGCGACTGATAATGACCCAGAAAAAGACAAGCAACAGTTACAGCTGCTATTTCCAAAAATAATGTTGCACAGTTACAATTTTTGTTCAGTCTTTATATGGAAATTTAAAAACACCAAATTATACTGTTGTGCAGTTAGTGACCATTAATCATTTTCAACATGATGAGATCTTTTAGTTTCTTGATGTCTAATTGTTTGTAAATAAACTTAGCATTTAAGTCTTCTGACACTACATGTAAAATTGAACTGCATAGCATTAATATGCATTTTATTTTCATCACTGTAATATATATATATATATATATATATATATATATATATATATATATATATATAAAATAACCTAACCCTAACCCCAATCAAGAATATATGGGATGTGTGTCACAATTTGTCTTTTTAATTATCACATACATGACATTGCAAAATTCATAGGCATCAACATGATAAACTGAAGATTCTACAAAAATAATAAAAACGCTTCTAAATATCTAATGATGTACAATAAAGAGGATTGCACATTGAGTGTCCAGAAGTACATGGTGTTCAGTGCTCAGAGACACGGCCAAAGTAAGGCAGACTGAAAGACAACCACTGAATAAAACTCACAACTTGAAATGTCAAGACTAAGCCAAGAAATATCTGAAGACAGATTTTTCAAAGGTTTTATGGACAGATGAAATGAGAGTGACTCTTGATGGACCACATGGATGGGCTGTGGTTGGATCACTAACAGATACACAGCACCACTTAGATGAAGCCACCAAGGTGGGGGTACTGAATTTAGATATTATTAAAGCTACAGGACCTTACAAATTTCTCACAACTGAGAAAATTTAGTTTCTACCAAAATCCAAACACTATAATGTAAGCTTATTTTGTAACATGTTGCAAAATTACAGCTCATTTTAATAAAGGGCACATATTTATCTCTTTTCCTTTATTGCCATCATGCAGACTAACTACAGGAGGAAACGCGTGTGCACGTGGGTGAGGTTTTGAGATTACCTGTGACCCATCTTACGTTAACATCCATATGATTTCTTGGAAATCACTTCCAAATCTATCAAATGTTGGTCATAACAACTGATCTCTTTAATTTCTCCCCCTCAGGGGTTGAAATTCTAAATTGTTTCCAGACATCATGAAATTTGATCATATAATATATTATGAATCCCTTTTCTAAATGCTAAGGAATAAAATTATAGTGGTGTCAAAGAAAATTCTTTTTATGGCTTAAATCTTAAAAAAAAAACCAATGGCACAATACTTTTAAGGATGAGCTAACTGGATCTTTTCGGTTTGAAGATGGACTTGAAATTTGCTTTAAAACATGCTTATGTAGGGTCTACTCATTTCTCTGCCCTTGACCAAGGTAATGTCTCTACATCTAGAGTTGGTCGCCAGGCGACAGACTGCAGCTGCCCACTGCTCCTAATGGCTGGATTGTGTCTAACTGTAATTAGGATGGGTTAAATGCAGAGGACAAATTTCATTATATGTGCAATGATAATATTTTAGGTTTTCTTAAAATAAACCTCAAAGCAAACTATCAGTTTTTAGAAGATACTTACTTCAAGCAATGGCACAGGAAGAAGTCTGCAAAATTCAAGAAGGCCATGATTTTTATGCAGGGCAATGCTTCATCACATGCATCCAAGTCGTCCACTGCTTGGCTAGCCAGAAAAGGCATCAATGGTGACAAAATAATAACATGGGCCCCTTCCTCACCTGACTTAAATCCTACTGAGAACTTGTGAATGCTTCTTAAATGTGAGAGAAAATAAACACCTATTTGAACAACATTTGGGAGGCTGTGGTTGCTGTTGCACCAACCAAAGAAGGGTGGCTATATGGTCAATGAATATTTTTTAAACAAAGTGTTGATTTGTTAATGAAATATGTTAATTTGTTATACAGTAGGTAAAATAAGTATTGAGCACATCATCATTTTTCTCAGTAAATATACAGCAGTATGTAAAAGTTTAGGCACCCCTGTTGATTTCCATGATTTTCCTTTATAAATCATTGGTTGTTTGGATGAGCAATTTCAGTTAAATATATCACTGATATTTGAGAAGTAAAATGAAGTTTCTAGTATTTACAGAAAGTGTGCAATAATTATTTAAACAAAATTAGGCAGGTGCATACATTTGGGCACCCCAACAGAAAAAATACATCAAAATTTAGTAGATGCTCCTTTTGCAGAAATAACAGCCTCTAAATGCTTCCTATATAGTCTGGATTCTGGTTGACCATTCTTCTTTACAAAACATCTCCAGTTCAGTCAGGTTTGTTGGTTTCCGAGCATAGACAGCCCGCTTAAAATCACACCACAGATTTTCAATAATATTCAGGTCTGGGGACTGAGATGGCCATTCCAGAACATTGTACTTGGTCCTCTGCATGAATACCTTAGTAGATTTTGAGAAGTGTTTAGGGTCGTTGTCTTGTTGAAAGATCCAGTCCCGGTGCAACTTCAAGTTTGTCACTGATTCTTGAACATTGTTCTCAAGAATCTGCTGATATTGACTGGAATCCATGTAACCCTCAACTTTAACAAGATTCCTGCAATGGCCAAAAAGCCCTACAGCATCATAGAACCACCTCCAAATTTTACTGTAGGTAGCACATTTTTCTTGGAATGCTGTGTTCTTTTTCTGCCCCTTGTTATGTCCAAATAACTCAATTTTAGTTTCATCAGTCCACAGCACCTTATTCCAAAATGAAGCTGGCTTGTCCAATTGTGCTTTAGCATACCTCAAGTGACTCTGTGGCATGTACGCAGAAAAGGCTTCCTCTGCATTACAGCATCTCTTTGTGCAAAATGCACTGTATAGTTGAACGATGCACAGACACACTATCTGCAGCAAGATCATGTTGTAGGTTTTTGGACCAGGTCTGTGGGTTGACTATGACTGTTCTCACTATCCTTTGCTTCAGCTTATCTGAGATTTTTCTTGGCCTGCCACTTTGGGCCTTAACTGGTACTGTGCCTGCTGTCTTCCATTTCCTCATTATGTTCCTCACAGTGGAAACTGACAGCTGAAATCTCTGAGACAGCTTTTTGTATCCTTCCCCTAAACCATGATGTTGAACAATCTTTGTTTTCAGGTCATTTGAGAGTTGTTTAGAGGCTCCCATGTTGCCACTAATTAGAAGAGATACAAAGAGGAGAAACATTTGCAAATGGCCACCTTAAATACCTTTTCTCATGATTGGATTCACCTGTGTAAGGAAGTCAAGGGTCAATGAGCTTACCAAACCAATTTTGCGTTCCAATAATTAGTGCTAAATGTATTCAAATCAATAAAATAACAAAGGTGCCCAAATTTATGCACTGCCTAATTTTGTTTAAATAATTATTGTACACTTTCTGTAAATACTAGAAACTTCATTTCACTTCTCAAATATCAGTGCATTCATCTGCTATATGACATATTTAACTGAAATTGGAACAAAATATTGAACACGCTTACTGAAATTTATTTAACATGTCATACAAAAGCCTTTGTTGGTAATGACGGCTTCAAGACACCTCCTGTTTGGAGAAACTAGTCGCATGCACTGCTCAGTTGTGATTTTGGCCCATTCTTCCACATAATCAGATTTCAAATGTTGAAGGTTCTGTGGACCTCTTCTATGAACTCTGATCTTTAGTTCTTTCCATAGATTTTCTATTGGATTCAAGTCAGGTGATTGGCTGGGTCATTCTAGCAGCTTTATTTTCATTCTCTGAAAACAAGAGTTTGCTTGTCTGTGTGTTTGGGATCACTGTCTTGCTGAAATGTCCACCCTCATTTCATTTTCATCATCTTCCAGTGCTGTATATTGAAAACAGCCCCACATCATGATGTTCCCACCTCCAAACTTCACTGTTGGTGTGGTGTTTTTGGAGTCCTGTGCAGTGTCATTCGACCTTCAAACATGGTGTGCATTATGGCATCCAAATACTTCAATTTTGATTTCATCTGACCAGACTATATTCTCCCTGTATTTCACAGGCTTGTTTAAATGTTGTGCAGTTCTGTAACTGATGCCATCAGCAACAATAAGATTGTGAAAATCTTGAGAGAGCTCTTTGCTTTTACCTATCATGAGATGTTTCTTGTGTGGCATCTTGGTAATTGAGACACCATTTATAGGTCATCAGTTGGGACAGAACCAGTTGATAATAATTTGCACTGATAAGAAGCAGGACTGCTTTCTAATTACTGTTAGATTTCAACTGGTGCCTTGGCTTTCCATGCCTTTTTGCACCTCTCTTTCTGCAGGTGTTTTCTTGTGTCATTTCACATAATTACACATAATTAGTGGACAGCTGTGATTTGATTTCTTTGTGTGTATGGATTATTTGGGTTGCTACCAAGATCTGGTGAAAATTTCATGCCAATAGCACCTTTAGAAATGTATTTACTGAGAAAATGCTGACATATGCAATATTTATTTTACCCACTGTATTTACACTGTTAAATAAAAATAAAGAGGTGAGATGCAAAAAATTTTGTTTTATTTAGCTGCATAATAATTCTGCATACATACATACATACTATATATATATATATAGAGAGAGAGAGAGAGAGAGAGAGAGAGAGAGAGAGAGAGAGAGAGAGAGAGAGAGAGAGAGAGAGAGAGAGAAAGCCAAAACTCGCTTTTCCTTTGTTAAACATTCAGGTTAGAGGTCTATGAACATTTTGGACTGACTGAGAGCACTGTATTTGTTCAAAAATAAAATTAACCCCTGGGGAAATGTTACTCGCCTAACAACTGTGTGTACAGTGTATGTGGAAAGTCAGAGAAAAGGAGAGAATGAGAGAAAGAAGAAGCGTCTCACTGCGTGAATGTTTCTACTTCAAGTCCTATTTAAATATATAAACTGCCATGGTTATTGTTGTTGAATAAAAATCGATATCAATTAATTAATCTCAGTTTAGGTCTTCAATCATCATTTGCCATTGTTATATGATGCACTGTTTGAAACATTGAATAATTTCAGTCAGTGTGATCCTCACTTATATTTCTGTATTGATCAATACAATATAATACAATGAACAATAGGGATACCTATGGGAACAGATTGTGCTCCACTATTAGCTAACCTTTTCTTCTTTTATTATGAATATAAATTTATGAAAGATAAACTTAAAACTAATAACCAGTCAGCAAAAACCTTTAGTAATACCTTCCGTTACATTGATGACCTACTTATTTTAAATAACCCTAATTTTGAGAATGAAATTAAAAATATTTATCCATCAGAATTAGAGCTTAAAAAAAACTACAGAAAACAATAAAAAAAACTCCTATACTTAGATATAGAGTTGAGCATTATAGATAACCAGTTTAGAACAGCAGTTTTCGACAAACGGGATGATTTTAACCTTCATATTGTAAAATTTCCTTATATGAGTAGTAGCATACCAAGTAAACCTACATATGGTGTTTATACCTCCCAATTAGTCAGAATGGGTCAAATCTGTGATAATTACCAATGTTTTTTCCATTAGACACCATAAACTTACTAGTAGATTAGTTAAACAAGGGTTTCTGTATAATAAATTGGTTCTTCATTTTAAAAGATTTTTTAATAAATATCAAGAGATAATATCTAAGTTTGGGGTTCCCATTAAAAAGCATGTAGAAGATGGAATTTTTTCAGCCTATATCAGTTAGCCATAACTTTACAATTAGGATATACTTTAGATAAAACCCAAAACATATTATTATCTTAGCTATATTATTATTATTTTCCTCCTTACTATTACTTTCCTACTATGTACGAAAAATGTCCTACTACTGTCTACATTAAATATAATGTTTGTTAGCTTACCTGAAAATTTTCCCTCTCTGTTTAACTAGTTATAGGCTACCTGGCCTACTTGTTGCTGCAGCCATAAGCCTCTAGCTCTCTTTAGCCGGGGGCGATACCACCTTTATATCCTTTCACATAGGTACTTGGTCTTTTCTCCATATGCATTTCGGCACGCTTTGACTTTTTCTTGTTCTTTTTTAATGTTAATATATTTGTGATAAATATTGGAGGAGCAGGGTATTATTAGTTTTACCTAACAGCTAACATTAGCTTATCTAGCCAGCTGTAGCACCGTTTATCGTAGCTAACATTATAGTCGGTTCTTTTCTGTTTGAAAACCTACGGTAATACACACTTTTGTCTACATTTGCTGTTAAATGTATTTGTTTATAACGTTATTGTAGGGTTTTACTACACTATTATACTTTATACCTAGTTACCGGTTTTGTTTATCTTGTTAGCTAGCTAGGTACGGTTGGCTTATTAACGGCTAATTTACGGTAGCTCTTCTTCCTACTTAGTTATCTTATTTTCATCATTATTTACATTTTTTACATGATGTAGATTTTTTAATATTCTTCATTTTATGGGTTCTATAATAGATATCAACATATAATACCTAGGTTTAGGTTTCCATTTGATAGCATATATATTTTGCAATTTGTCTTCCTATAATAAGATAGCATGGCTTATTATATGTCTTATGATATAATGATATGATAATTCCAATTTCTTGAGCCGCTTGGGTGGGCAGGGAGAGTTCCCATGGGATAAAAAAAGCTTTTCAACCTACCATCCCTGGTTCTCAAGACCAGGCAAATAAGTGGCTCTACTCTACTCTATTTTACTCTTCTATTCTACTCTTCCTATACACTAGTAATGTTCTCCTTAGAATTGGAATATATTATAGAAGACTTACCTTACTGAATTTTCATGTGATTAATAACCAAGTGCAGTACTGACATGATCATTAAGACATGAAGATCATAACAAGCCAGCCACATATGACCAAAATAAACACAGTTGACAATCTTTCATTACCTTGGCATAAAGCACTGCTTCATCGACATCCCCTTGAGACAGAGCCATCGTCCTCCTGAAAGCCTGAAAGACAAGCAATCAGAGTTAAACTCCCCCAAAAATAAGTATTACTGTAACTGTCATAATTGTAAGAAACAATGATATATTTGCAGCGCTAAATATCAGTTTAAAAGAGATATGACCTAAATGTGCATAGAAAATATTGACTGACGAGTGACACTTGAAATTAGATTTTTTTTCACATTTAATATTACAGTATTAATGGATAACTTTATTAACTCCGCCAAGAACTAATGTTTTCAGTGCTATTTGCGTGTTTGACTTTAGAAGAGTTATGCAAAAACTACTGGACCGATTTTCTTGAAACTTGGTGGAAGTGTGGGGTATGGACCCAGGAGGAAACCAATAACTTCTGGAGTGGATCAAATTAAGAAGGCAGAACCAGGAATTTATTTTCACCTTCTTTAATATTGTGACAGAGGGCATTTTCAACTTTTTTGTGAATTTCTCACGAGATAAGGATCACTTCCCACCTGCGGCCTTTCTGTGTGGAGTTTGCGCATTCTGCCTGTGCTTGCGTGAGTCCCTTCTGGTTGCTCTAGCTTCCTCCCACATCCAAAGACAGGCAGTTTAAGTGAACTGGAAACTTTAAATTGACCATAGCAGTGCGTGCGAGTGTAAATGTGTTTGCTTGTCTATGTGTGGCCTTGCAATAAACTGCCGTCCTGTCCAGGGTGTACCGTGCATGTCGCCCTACGACTGCTGGGATAAGCTCCAGACCTCCTGTGACCCTTAATTAGAGTACGTGGGTATAGACAATGGCTGGATAAAAATGAATTTTGGAGCTGACCCAAATGGAGGGGTGGCTCAAGAATTTTTTTTCAATCATAAAAAAAAAATTGTGCAAGAGAATAAATACCATTAGAGCACTTCAAGTACTGGTGGGGGTGTGCGGTCTTTGAGTGCCATTTAAGTTAAACATGTGTACTGATGGCTTGACAAAGAGCCGTAGGCAAATCTAGGGTGGTGGTTGATGTGTTGCTGTTTGATATGGTGGTCTCTCACACACACACACACACACACACACACACACACACACACACACACACACACACACACACACACACACACACACACACACACACACACACACACACACACACACACACACACACACACACACAGTACATTTTCAGTAGGTCCACTAGAAAATTAACACTGGTCGTTCATAGTTAAAAGCAATAGTGATTTTATAAAAGGACACAAAATGTTGGATTTATTGGTAATGAAATGTTTCTTTACCAGTCAGACTGTAATATAAACACCAACCTGTGCCGTAATACGACCTGCTTCTCTCATGAGCGCCACTTCAGCTGAGCTCTTCAGGGCCCTGAGAGAGTGTATGAGGGGCTTGACAGTACGAGGCACCGGTCCTGCCTCCAGCAAGGGACGAACATGAGTCTGGTGGAGCTGAGGGTGAGTCGGCTGGATACCATCGTACCACACGACGGTGCCTAAGGATACAGAAATGCAGGAAAGAAAAATTACTCTGCCACTATCTGAAGATCAGTCAGTGATGACAAGTATTTGGACAGTGATAAATGTTGTAATCTTAGCTGTCACAGCATAGTGGAGGTGAAAGCAAATAAAGAAATACACCCCGTCAAACTAGAGGCCAAATGAGGCCGAATGCAAGTTCGGCCCACATTCTGGAAGTGTTGAGGTGCATTCATGGATGTCAGACAGCATTCCGAGAGCAGTTTAAAGAGTTGGGAAGATTCCTGTGGCCTCCCTGGCTGTTTTGCAATGTGCAAACCAGTCGAGGTGCAGTCAAGGTGGAAAAATATCAAACGACACCAGAGTGCAGTTTGACTGCAATCTAAATATTCGTACAGCATGAAAATGGTATTCGAAGCATTCTGAATGTGTTTGAGGGGCGGTTCCAAATAATCCGCCATTTCAGATGCTGGCCGAATGTCCCGATTGTGCCTGAACGCACCACGAGCGCACCTCAAGTGCTAATGGATTATATTTCCTCCTCCTGCAATTAGACCTCACTCGTACGGCAAAGTAAGTGTATTCATCATATTCTCACTGCATTCTGACAGCTGTCTGTGTAATCCTAATGTGTTCTACATACATTTGTACCACGTTTGGGGTCTTAATGCACACAGCGTGTGCACAAATCGTTTGGGTCGGGTCACAGCGCAGTCTGAGTAGTCGGACAGCTGGGTGCCGCAATTCTGATTCCCTCCCAGATGTGGGATGAATTATGGCTTTTTTGACATTCTGCCTGGCTCGACTTGATTCTTGCTAAGTGTGACAGGGCCCATGAGCTCATAATGCAAACTGTGTTGTGTGGGCCGCCAGAAGAGGGGGTACTGCTGGCCCACCACCAGAGGACGCCCTGCCTGAAGTGCGGGCTTCAGGCACGAGAGGGCGCTGCCGCCACGGACACAACCAGGAGTGACAGCTGTCACACATCAACTCATGACAGCTGTCACCCATCATTTCATCACTCCATAAAAGCCGGATGTCATCTCCACCTCGCTGCCGAGATATCATCTACCTGTGAAGGTAATTCTCTGCTAAACTGAAAACAGTGACTAACAGTCTGAACTTCTTTGCAGCCGTTTTCCTGTAAGTGTTTCCTTATCTGTGGGATTGGCGTTTGGTGTGATCAGCGACGGCTTCGCTTCACCCCCCAACCAGATAAGTGGTTGACAGGAGCTGCACGTGTGTGATTAGAGGTGGAGGTGACTTTCCACCTTCTGACTGTTTTTGTTACTGGGTGTGTGCACACACCCACATCTCACTGTTTGTGCTCCTCGCCAGCAGTACCAGATCCGACAGTCGGGGACAGTGATCACCTGGGAATTCGGGACTTGGCGGCTCCAGTATTCTCCGGGTTCTGTGGCGGTGGAAATCGTGTGGTTCCGGCTCTTATCAGGACAGACGTCTTCTATCCTCGAGCCTGCCCACACGTCACCTTGGTGTATTGACTGCTGTCAGATTCTGTGATTGTATCATCGTTGTACACATTCACAACATTAAATTGTTACCTTTTGGCTCATCTATTGACCGTTCATTTGCGCCCCCTGTTGTGGGTCCGTGTCACTACACTTTCCCCAACAGGATATCTCGGCCAACGTCATGGATCCCGAGGGGCGTCAACCATCTGTTGGACAGCCAATGGAAGAGCAGGGTGCACAGGCGTCGGCTGGAGGCATGATTGGGGAGTTGCAGCACATCCTCACCGCCTTTACCGCTCGGATGGACCTGATGACCGAGCAAAACATCATCCTTAATCGCAGGATGGAGGCTCTCACCGCGCAGGTGGAAGCGCACGCTCAGGGCGCTGCTGCAGCTCCTCCTCCTGCCGACTCGGTGCCGAATACAGACATTCCACTGGTCATTCAACGACCCCCCCCACCATCCCCTGAAGCATACATAAGCCCCCCAGAGCCGTACGGAGGTTATGTGGAGACGTGCGCGGACTTTCTTATGCAGTGTTCGCTCGTCTTTGCACAGCGTCCCGTGATGTACGCGTCTGACGCCAGTAAGGTGGCTTACGTGATTAATTTGCTTCGAGGTAAGGCACGCGCTTGGGCTACAGCGCTTTGGGAACAAAGTTCACGGCTCCTTGCCTCTTATACTGGGTTTGTGAGGGAGCTCAGAACTGTTTTTGATCACCCCAACAGAGGCGAAACCGCATCTACCGTGCTGCTGTCAATGAGACAGGGGCGCTGGAGCGCAGCCGAATATGCAGTCGACTTCCGCATCACAGCTGCGAGATCCGGCTGGAATATGACTGCGCTCCGCGCCGCCTTCATAAACGGACTGTCGTCGGTCCTGAAGGAGCACCTGGTGGCTAAGGAGGAACCGCGGGATTTGGCTGAGCTTATCGATTTGGTTATACGATTGGACAATCGGTTAGAAGAACGCCAACGGGAGTGAGGCGAAGGGCGTGGTCAGGCACAAGCCGTCCCTCTTCCTCCCGGGTCCAAAAGAGAGCCGTCTTCCCCACGCTCCACAGCCACAGCGCTCCGTGTGGCTACAGCTCCCCCTGCTGACGATGCTAGGGACACGAGCAGGGCCACATTCAGACAGAGGAGGCTGATCCGCGGGGAGTGCTTTGTCTGCGGCTCGAGTGAGCATCAGCAGAGAGTCTGCCCCAAATGGTCAAAACACAAACGCCCGCCCTTAGAAACTGGGCTGAGGGGGGGTCAAAACATTCACGTGGGTCATACACATCTTTCAACACGACTCCCAGTTACAATCCTGAGCGGGGATTTAACCCTTCAAGCCCCAGCACTGGTGGACACGGGGTCAGAAGGGAATCTGCTGGATAGCAGATGGGCAAGGGAGGTAGGGCTCCCTCTGATGGCGCTTTCTTCGCCAGTGAAGGTGCGAGCACTAGATGGCACTCTTCTCCCTTTTATCACACACAAGACACTACCTGTAACCATGGTAGTGTCTGGGAATCACCAGGAGGAGATTGAGTTTTTTGTAACTCCTTCTACCTCCCGCGTGATTTTGGGCTTCCCATGGATGATTAAACACAATCCCCGGATTGATTGGCCGTCTGGGGTTGTGGCTCAGTGGAGCGAAACCTGCCACCGGAATTGTTTAGGAGGTTAAAGTCCCTCCCAGTCTGAGGGCGTTGCCGGTTCAGTACCACGATCTGGGCAAGAAAGATGGCGGACTCCGTCCATGCATTGATTACAGGGGGCTGAACGACATAACGGTTCGTAATCGATACCCTTTACCCCTGTTGGATTCAGTGTTCACGCCCCTGCATGGAGCCCAAATTTTCACCAAACTGGACCTCAGGAATGCATACCACCTGGTTCGGATCCGGAAGGGAGACGAATGGAAGACGGCATTCAACACCCCATTAGGTCATTTTGAGTACCTGGTCATGCCGTTCGGCCTCACTAACGCCCCCGCGACGTTCCAAGCTTTGGTTAATGACGTCTTGCGGGACTTCCTGCACCGATTCGTCTTCGTATATATCTGGATGACATACTCATCTTTTCCCCGGACCCTGAGACTCATGTCCAGCATGTACGTCAGGTCCTGCAGCGGTTGTTGGAGAACCGGCTGTTTGTGAAGGGTGAGAAGTGTGAGTTTCACCGCACCTCTTTGTCCTTCCTGGGGTTCATCATCTTCTCCAACTCCGTCGCCCCTGATCCCGCCAAGGTTGCGGCGGTGAGAGATTGGCCCCAACCAACAAGCCGTAGGAAGCTGCAACAGTTCCTCGGCTTCGCAAATTTCTACAGGAGGTTCATTAAGGGCTACAGTCAGGTAGTTAGCCCCCTGACAGCCCTGACCTCTCCAAAAGTCCCCTTCACCTGGTCGGATCAGTGCCAAGCCGCGTTCAAGGAGTTGAAACGCCGGTTCTGGTCTGCACCAGTTCTGGTGCAGCCCGACCCTAGCCGCCAGTTCGTGGTTGAAGTGGACGCCTCTGACTCAGGGATAGGAGCCGTGCTATCCCAGAGCAGAGAGACCGATAAGGTTCTTCACCCGTGTGCCTACTTTTCTCGCAGGTTGACCCCAGCTGAACGGAACTATGACGTCGGCAATCGAGAACTCCTTGCGGTGAAAGAGGCTCTTGAGGAGTGGAGACACCTGTTGGAGGGAGCGTATGTGCCGTTCACGGTTTTCACTGACCATCGGAACCTGGAGTATATCAGGACCGCCAAGCGTCTGAACCCCAGGCAAGCCCGCTGGTCACTGTTCTTCGGGCGTTTTGACTTCCGAATCACCTACCGCCCCGGGACCAAGAACCAGAGATCGGATGCCTTGTCCCGGGTGCATGAAGATGAGGTCAAGACTGAGCTGTCGGATCCACCGGAGCCCATCATTCCGGAGTCCACTATCGTGGCCACCCTCACCTGGGACGTGGAGAAGACCGTCCGGGAGGCCCTGGCACGCAGCCCGGACCCCGGAACTGGACCAAAGAACCGTTTATATGTCCCACCAGGGGCCAGAGCTGCAGTCTTGGACTTCTGTCACGGGTCCAAGCTCTCCTGTCATCCAGGGGTGCATAGGACCGTGGTAGTTGTCCGGCAGCGCTTCTGGTGGGCGTCCATGGAGGCCGACGTCCGGGAGTATGTCCAGGCCTGCACCACCTGTGCCAGGGGCAAGGCAGACCACTCCAAGACACAAGGACTTCTGCAACCGCTTCCGGTGCCTCGTCGCCCCTGGTGTCACATTGGCCTGGACTTTGTCACGGGCCTCCCGCCATCCCAGGGCCTGTCGACCATCTTCACGATAGTGGACCGTTTCTCCAAGGCGGCCCACTTTGTGGCCCTCCCGAAGCTCCCTACGGCCAAGGAGACAGCAGACCTCCTGGTCCACCACGTCATACGTCTGCATGGGATACCAACTGACATTGTCTCGGACCGTGGTGCTCAGTTCTCCTCACAGGTTTGGAGGAGTTTCTGCAGAGAACTGGGGGCCAACGTGAGCCTCTCATCCGGGTATCACCCTCAGACGAATGGACAGGCAGAGCGGGCCAACCAAGAACTTGAACAGGGCCCTCCGGTGTGTTACATCCGCGCACCCGTCGGCCTGGAGTCACCATCTGGCCTGGATCGAGTACGCCCATAACAGCCAGTTGTCCTCTGCCACCGGCCTCTCCCCATTTGAGGTGTGTCTGGGGTACCAGCCCCCATTGTTCCCCGTGGTGGAGGGAGAGGTCGGTGTGCCCTCGGTCCAGGCCCACCTGCGAAGATGCCGTCGGGTGTGGCGCACCGCCCGTTCTGCCTTGTTGAAGGCCCAGACGAGGGCTAAGGCCCATGCAGACCGCCGGCGTTCCCCGGCCCCTGCTTACCAGCCCGGGCAGGAGGTGTGGCTTTCAACGAAGGACATCCCCCTCCAAGTGGACTCACCCAAACTCAAGGACAGGTATATTGGTCCATTCAAGATCCTCAAAGTCCTCAGTCCGGCCGCAGTGAAGCTGGGAGCTGGAGCTTCACTGCGGGTCCACCCGGTTTTTCATGTTTCCCGGATCAAGCCACACCACACCTCACCCCTCTGTGCTCCCGGACCGGCGCCGCCTCCTGCCCGGATCATCGATGGGGAGCCTGCATGGACGGTTCGCAGGCTCCTGGACGTCCGTCTGAAGGGCCGGGGGTTTCAGTATCTGGTGGACTGGGAGGGGTATGGACCTGAAGAACGCTCCTGGGTGAAGAGGAGCTTCATCCTGGACCCGGACCTCCTGGCTGACTTCTACCGACGTCACCTGGACAAGCCTGGTCGGGTGCCAGGAGGCGCCCGTTGAGGGGGGGGTCCTGTTGTGTGGGCCGCCAGAAGAGGAGGTACTGCTGGCCCACCACCAGAGGGCGCCCTGCCTGAAGTGCGGGCTTCAGGCACGAGAGGGCGCTGCCGCCACAGACACAACCGGGAGTGACAGCTGTCACACATCAACTCATGACAGCTGTCACCCATCATTTCATCACTCCATAAAAGCCGGATGTCATCTCCACCTCCAAGGTCCAAATCTTTAGGGTCTTGGTGCTTCCTGTTTTATGGTCTAGTCAGAGACTTGGTGACCTAAAGTCTAAGTCACCCTGTGACAGATTGAGGAAACATATGAGTAATGGACACAAAGTTTTGGTGTCTGTTTTAGTCCTGTACAAATCCTTTTCTCATCCGTTACATGTGTTCCTTCTCAGCTGAGGTCACTTGATGTCCACCAAGTCCGTTGGAAAGTTTTATGCATGCTCATAACATTGAGCGGAGATCAGACGAAGAGCTTCCCCAGTGGTTGAAGGCTCACTCAACCGTATTTGTTTGTAGCTTGACAGTGGATGCCCGGTAGACATTCGTTTTATCCATGTTTGTCTTCTGTTCACGTCTGGAAGCGCTGCACAGGGAGACTCAGATAAGCAGTATCACTTGCACTGTGAGCAAATGTCAGTTATGATATTTTGGGCCATTTATCGCCTTTTTCTGGGCATAATTCAGCATGCAGGCAGCTCAGTAAGGAGAAGGACAATGAGACGTGCACCTTTCACCTGGCTGCACCAGACAGATGGTGACTTTCTAGAGGTGGGGATGGACTGGTTGTCTGCCTGAGTGGATGCCATCTACAACGCAAGATGGTTCCATAGTATGGTAGATGCTGTGACGGTCCAGCACATGCTCCCAGACCTGACCTTTCTCGTATTCTTTCATTGCATTTTCTTCATGAAATGCAAACCTACAAGCCTGAGTTTGTCCCAAAAAGTAGCTTTCACCTTCAATCTACTAGGCAACAACAAGGCAAACACTTGACCACTTTTGGAGAATTAGTCACATGTTTGACCATTTTAAGGGAGAAGATGCAGATGAAGATCCCACAAAGCTCACTGACTCATTATGTGGAACAAAAAGCATGCACATTTACTGTAAGGCAGTGCTTCTCAACCGCTGGGCCATAGCCCACTAGTAGCCTGCATAGTGCCCTCCAGTAGGAGCAAATATTTTTTCCCATTTGGAGCTCATCTTTAGTATTGTCAATATCGATATTATAATAGCCAAGTGGCCTCTGTGTGCGTGTATGCATGCGTTCGTGCGTGTGTTTTGCTTCGATCACATAGAACCTGGGGAGAGCTGACATTTGCCATTTGGTATGCTTATGTATTTTGCATTAAGGGTGAACAATGTGAAAACAGAAAGTTAATAGGACTAATATTTTTTAAGAACTTAGCGATATTAGCTAACAGCAATGAACATTGTACTGCAATGTACCATGGGAATTCGGGGTGTTGGGATTTTAAGTGTTGTTATTGTGGTTCATGTGTATGTGTTTCACCATGTAACACTGGAGTTGTGTCAGGAAGGGCATCCGGTGTAAAACTTGTGCCAAATACCAGTGCAGATCTGGCTGTATCCACTGTGGCGACCCCGAACAAAAACAGGAGCGGCCGAATGGACAACAACAACATTGTGTTTCATGTTAGTTTAACAGTATTGATGGTGTTATTGAATTATTGTGTTTTTGTAGTTCAATTGGTTTAGTCAGTCTAGCTAAGTGTCATGTTGCTGTCACCATGAGTGAGAACTGTAGTGCATTTGTTGTCTTCTATCACTGTCTCTGTTTGTTTGGTTGTCCATTCGGCTGCTCCCGTTTTGTTTGGGGTCGCCACAGCGGATACAACCAGATCTGCATTGATATTTGGCACAGGTTTTACGCCGGATGCCCTTCCTGACGCAAATCCAGTGTTACCTGGAGAAACACACACAGCCGCTGGTGTTCCAAAGAGGTCTCCCATCCAAGTACTAACCAGGTTCCGCACTGCTTAGCTTCTGAGATCTGATGGGATCAGGCTTACACAGAGTAGATCGGCTGCATCACTGTCTCTGTTTGTAGGTGTGTAAAAATAAAAGCACCTGCTTGAGGCAGAATGCAGAAAAGACAAAAAGCTCTGTCTTGGTTTTCTCAAATCTTTGGAGGGAGCTGAAACTCAAAACCTGAAAGCTCTGGAGAAGATCTGTATGGAGGAGTGGACCAAAATACTTGCTGCAGTGTGTGCAAACTTGGTCAAGAACTACAGGAAACATCTGACCTCTGTAATTGTAAACAAAGGTTTCTGTACCAAATATTAAGGTCTGCTTTTCTATTGTATCAAATACTTACGTGGGTGTCTGTGTATGTCCAAATGGCACCTCAGAATTGAGACACACTTGGCACAAGGAATGACATAGGCTACTGAGCACTTTAGTAGTAGTAGTAGTAGTAGTAGTAGTAGTAGTAGTAGCAGCAGCAGCAGCACAACCCCAATTCCAATGAAGTTGGGATGTTGTGAAAAATGTAAATAAAAACAGAATACAGTGATTTGCAAATCCTCTTCAACCTATATTCAGGTACATACACCACAAAGACAAAATAATTTAATGTTCCAAGTGATAAACTTTATTGTTTTTGTGCAAATATTTGCTGATTTTGAAATGGATACCTGCAACACGTTTCAAAAAAGCTGGGACAGTGGTATGTTTATCACTGTGTTACATCACCTTTCCTTCTAACAACACTCAATAAGTGTTTGAGTCTCTGAATCAAATCCGCCCTGGGGCTGGCAATTGGCTGGTATTAGAATAGAACAGACAAGCCAAAAAAATTTGGGATCTTTTTTTAATGGGCCCTGCCTTGTCATAAGTATGAAAAGAGGTGGGCCTTAAAATAGAAAAGGGTAATAACCCCCGCTGTAAGGGACTCAAACTTCAATCCACCTACCTTTGAGGCTCTTGAGCACAACACCCAGTTCTTCTGTGCTGTGAACTCTCTCGATGCCAGTCAGAGCAGCAGCACCATCCTTCCCGGACCTGGGTCCATCCCAGAGCTCTCTCCCTGGATCTCTGCGAGGCACAAACAAGATGGTCTGATCTGGTCGGCCCTTCCCATAAAGTACCAAGGCACTGTCAGGTTCTAGGATGCCACTGAGGTAGAGGAAATCCTAGGAAACAACATACATTTATAATTATCAACATAAAATAAAACATATATTGTTGCAGAATAAACAAAGTCCGACATAATATTACAAATTTGTGGTGGTGAAAGCATCTGTTGTTCCGCTTGAATCTTCATATTTGCTTCAGTTGTGTGGGTGTTTTAACCTTGTCGCCTCTTAAAGCCTTGTTATCTCACATCATACAGCGAACTGCATGGTTGTCACAGTACAGGTTATTTGCCGTTTGCTTCACCAGACTACCTGCTCTTCCTTCATCCTCCATGGCATAAGTGACATCAAGCATATTAAGTAGACATGTGCTTTGCGTACCCTCTGCATAACGGAGGTTTGTGACAGACCATAAAGTAGTACATTTGAAACACTTGTTTGAACTCACTCTAGTCTGAGTAATTATGTTTTTTGTACCAGTGATTTCAGAGGGTTGATTCATTTGCCTCACAGCAAGAACATCCTGGGTTCAAGTCCACCAATGTATTTGCATGTTCTTCCCATGTTTGGATGCTTTTCCACTGGAAGGTACTAGCTCAATTTGACTCTACTTGTGTTTGGCACTAGGTGCTTCCTCTTCAACTTGTAAGTCCCTTCGACTGCTCCCTTGTTTTCACTTGGGTTCGCCACAGCAGCTCAAAGGTGGATCTGTATTATCCCTAACACATAGTCATGCTGCATCAAACTGACATAATATCATCTTTAACATGACACACAAATGATGAGCACAAAACACAGTAGTTCAGCTTTTGTATTAGCGCAGTACAGACAGCACTACATGAGTAATACTATTTCTACAAGAGCAACACAAAGCGTGGCATATACTCCACTCGCCATCAGTGTGTGAATGCGAGACATCATTGTAAAATGCTTTGAACTTCTGATTCACATGGAAAAGTGCTATATAAATGCAGTCCATAAAAAAGGTTATTGAAGTTGGAAATTATTTCAATCATGAAAGAATGATGCTTTAAAGATGGTATATGGTCTACTGTATAGAAAAGACTGCTGTTTTAAAATTGACGTGAGATATTGACCCCCATTTTTTTTAAAAGGACGCATCTTTGCGGCTCGCCAATACAGTACCAACAAATGATGTTCTTTGCTTACTGCACAGAAACATAAATCAAGATGGCACTGGTATATTGGATAACGGACAACTGCCATTTTTGAAAGAAACCCTCCTTCAGCCTCCCCCAATACATCACCAAGAAATAATTATTGTACAGATATGAAAAGCAAGATGGCATCAGTAAGGGCCACACTGCATGATGGACATTCTCTATTTTTGAAAAGAATCTTCCTGTATCCTCCCCCAATTTACCACCAAGTAATCATTTCAATCAGACAAGGTGTTCTTTAGTTATTGTGTAGAAACAAAATGTTTATTGATGAAAACCCAGATAGATGGATGGGGTGAAAACATAATGCCCCATAATGCCATAATTGTTGAATGGGGGATATAATAAAAATGGGCAGTTTGTTCAGGGCATCTTTCATTCACTGACGCTGCAGTGATGGTGGTTGTTCTCTCTGACTAATCCATAACCTGCAGTGTTTTCTCAAAAAAATTCTCATATCATCTTAGCTAACTTAGGACCATGATGGAAGCGATAACAAAAACCAGGTACCTGATACACGGTTTGGCCAGTGACAAACCAAAAAAAGTGGGTAGGGTTGAGTCAAGTCGAGCAGGTACCATTCACAGAATCAACGCCATTTGGTTCTTTTCTCCTTGTAGGTCTGGAGTTGCAGGAAGGGCATCCAGCATCAAAAGTATCAACATGCAGATCACAAAAATCTGACTGTGGTATTAGCAATAGATGATCCACTGTGGCAGCCCTGAATGAATGGAAGCAACCAAAGGGGGGGTGTTGGATCTAATTTATAATAATAACTGAATACGTTTATCCAGGGTATCTTGACTAGCCACAGTATACACCGAGATGCAAATGATAGAGTCTATTTTATAGCAGGCTCCACATACATTCCACACTTACTCAAGTTTCACATTCATTCACACGTCTAATGAGCGTATTTTGATAGTGAGAGGAAACTGGTGTGCCATGTGAACACAAAAAGGACCTGGACCAATGGACCCACACATTCTTTTCTCTGAGTATGACTTGATCCCTTCTGGAAGACATTTCAGAGTGAGCAGGTATAATAACTAATCGTCTGAAGCTCTCATTGGGCCTCATGTATCAACGTGCGTACGGCGATATTTGAGCGTATATGGGGTGTACGCCAAAACGGCTGCGCTACTTGGCATTTATCAATGTGGTCGTTGGTGTCCGCTGCGCTGAAAATATACACCAGGTCGAGAGGTGGCGTAAATTATACACCAAAATGAACCAGCGCTGGAATCCACATAAAAATGTAAATGATCAACATGATAAACAGTGCCATTATACAAATCAATGCATATGTTACATAAATAACATTTTCTTGATTATACTACATAATAATCAATTGTTGGTCTCGAGCACGATCCGTGGCCACAGCGCTGACCGCAAAGAAAGCGCTGCTCGCCTTTTTTTCCAGACTTCGAGCCTGGAGCCAGAGCAGCGCTGAGCTTAACTTTATGTGGTGTGATCGTTTTAGACAATGAAATTGATAATTACAACTGTAGTGTTGTCATTCCCTTAGCCCGTGCTGCAATCAGGTTGTGTCGTCTCCATTCGTTTGTCACAATAAAATAAATAAATAAATAAATAAATACATTTTAAGAATAAAGAAATCCGAAAAATTAGGCGTGTCTTATTAATTGAGCGAGCAAATATCCACACGTCAAGAATTATTGATGTGAAAAGCGAATACAGTGGTCCCTCGCTATAACGCGGTTCACCTTTTGCAGCCTCGTCGTTTCGCGGAGTTTTTAGTCCAATTTTGCATGCCTTTTTTTACAGTGCATTGTGGTCTGCGTGTCTGTTTATAAGAATCTTCTCGCCCAGAAGAAAAAAGAGCGCCAACAACTACTCATAACTGTGTTTGTCACTCGGAAACAGACACCTGCAGCGAGGTGTGAGTGGAAAAAGGCGCAGCGTCAGGACGCAGAGGCGCGATCTGTGAAATACTGGTCAGTCACTATTAATAATTTCTTATGTGTCCAACCTCGTACGTTGATCGTTAAAATTAAATTCGTTAGTTCTAAAAGCCATCATAATTATTTATAAGAAAACGTTCTATTTTTATTTCTCAAACAAATGTTTGGGCCTGAAAACAGTTTGGTCTTATTTTTCTACTGCGGTTTGAACTTTGAGAGTGTTTACACACGAGAGAAAAGTGAGAAAATGTTCATGCCTGATTGAGGAAGTGTATAAAGTGGTTTTACTGCTTTGAAACGTCTATAATAATTGGAAAAAATAACGCTGCCTACTTCGTGGACTTCGCTTATTGCAGGCTATTTTTTAGAACGTAACTCCCGCGATAAACGAGGGACCACTGTAACACTTTTTTGATTATACTACAAAACAATTGATACGACGGCCGCTTTTGACGCTCTATTGGCACGCGTCGTGATTGGTGGAGTTCTTTTTCTTTGCCGTCTTCCTGGCTTCCATGTCGTAAAATGAGGGTGTGTCTGAAGCGGAGTCTGAATATTTATGGGCATGTTTATTATAATTACGCTTGTTTTCACCTGCCGCATTTATCAAGGTCACGTCAGGCGTACGCTGGAACTGGGCAGGTGTGCACTGCTTGATACATGTCACGGCAACTTTGGTGTACTTCAAATTTACACTGTAAATTTACGCCACAAGTGCGCAACGTTGATACATGAGGCCCATTCACTCCAATGTCCATCACACAACTCAATAAGGAAAAAGATGTCACTCAACAGGATCTCTCACGCTGTCATTTTGCCTTCTAGGATTTTTCTGCACTTAAGCACACTGGATTTTAATGTCATCATTTTTAGTGTTTTTATAGGGGAATTCGTGGGTGACAGTACCAAATTTTTATCAGTTATTAGGCTGTTTCAGGGCAGGTTTTATATCTCCATTTGAATTATTTTATCTCTGATTTCATCTATACTTTTAATCTGATTTTTGTGTTTTTGTCCCTGTTAATTTGCATTGCTCTGCAACTGCTGTAGCACCTTTTTGCCAAAGAAACATTTCCCTACAGGAATAATAAAGTGGAATGTGAGGCAAGAGGATTAATCACCATTCCAGTGTGCAAGTTCTTCCAGCTTCTCCCTTTTTCACCTCGGGTCACCACAACAGATAAGATATGGATCTGCATGGTGAATTGGCACAAATTACCCCAGAGGCCCTTCCGTAATGCAACACCACATTACATGGAGAATAGGAATGGTGACTTGGCCACTGCACTGCTAATCATTATTTCACCGTGCCAACCATTATTTTATATTTATGGTGTGTTATACTGGAAAACCTTTTATTTATTTATTTTTTAGAAGATTGATAAAAGTACAGTAACACAATAATTTGTGGATCTGAACGCCACCTTTTGAATTTTAAATGAGAACTGAAGAGAAGGAAAAAAGAAATCACACAATAAAACTAAAATCTAAACAGCAGACAGTAAATATGTTATATACAACCGTTACCGTAAATCTGTTATTCTACCATGAAATATCTCACTATAATACATATAGTAAATGGACTGCATTTATATAGCGCTTTTCCATCTGCATCAGACGCTCAAAGCGCTTTACAATTATGCCTCACATTCACCCCGATGTCAGGATGCTGCCATACATGGCACTCACTACACACCGGGAGCAATAGGGGATTAAAGACCTTGCCCCAGAGCCCTTAGTGATTTTCCAGTCAGGCGGGGATTTGAACAGAGGATCTTCTGGTCTCAAGCCAAACCAACGATATGGTACGTGCAATTTCCCTCCATGAACTGCGGTTCATTTGAGTGTCTTTTTCTGAGTTGTAAAGTTGGTCATATTTGCAGAATTTCTGCTAAACATATTTGATCGAAATGCAATCAGCGTGTGCACTGCAAAAACTTTTAAAATATGGCAGGACAGGAAGGAGTGAAACTGGAAGTGACAAATCACAGCCCTTTGCAGTCTCCATCGTTTAGCAGCTGCGTGGGGTCGCAGCCAAGCAGAGGGCTCTGATCTAAAGCGGCTGTCTTTGGTTTGCCACAGCCAGGGATACGTGTGAAACTGAACACCATTTTACAGTGCAGGCAGCAAGCAGCATTTTGTTAATAAAGGCCTGCCTCATTTACGTGCGGGGTCTGAACATGGTTTGAAAAAAATAAACACCCGGACTTTTAATCAAGGAAATACAGCATCCATTTTCCTTCATTTCGTACCTCTGTTACTGGGCAATCCCAGACTATCTGTCTGGGATATGTGAGGGGGTTTTAATTGAAATGCATTGTGATCGGACAGGACATTTTGTCTGATGTGAGCAAATGTCCGTTATACAAAATCCAGTATATATGGTATTTATTACATGGAAAACCATACAAAACAATGGGACTTTTGCTTCTGTCCGGTGAGTGCAGATATCCGGTTTACATGATTACAGTTTAAGTGAGTTTTACTGTGTATGTTTATAGACACACACACACATACTCACGGTGAAAGTATTCACAGCGCTTCACTTTTTCCCAATTTTATGTTACAACCTTATTCCAAAATGGATGAAATTCATTTTATCCCTCAAAGTTCTACTCACAACACCCCATAAAGACAACATTAAAAAATGTTTAGAATTTTTCGCAAATTTATTAAAAATAAAGAAAGAAATCGCGTGCACATAAGTATTCACACACTTTGCTCAATACTTTGTTGATACATCTTTGGCAGCCTCAAGCCTCAAGTCTTCTTGAATATGATCCCACAAGCTTGGTGCACCTATCTCTGGCCAGTTTCGTCCATTGCTCTTTGGAGCACCTCTCAAGCGCCATCAGACTGGATGGGGAGCATTGGTGCAGAGCCATTTTCAGATCTCGCCAGAGATGGTCAATTGGATTCAGGTCTGGGCTCTGGCTGGGCCACTCAAGGACATTCACAGAGTTGTCCTGAAGCCACTCCTTTGATATGTTGGCTGTGTGCTTCAGGTCATTGTCCTGCTAAAAGATGAACCTTCTCCCCAGTCTGAGGTCAAGAGCGCCATGCAGCAGGTTTTCATCCAGGATGCCTCTGTACATTCCTGCATTCATCTTTCCCTCAGTCATGACTAGTCGCCCAGTTTCTGCCAGAAAACATGATGCTACCACCACCATGCTTCACTGTAGGGATGGTACCTGGTTTCCTCCAAATATGATGCCTGGCATCTACACCAAAGAGTTCAATCTTTGTCTCATCAGATCAGAGAATTTTGGTTCTCATGGTCTGAGAGTCCTTCAGGTGCCTTTTGGCAAGATCCAGGTGAGCTGCCATGTGCATTTTACTAAGGAGTGGCTTCAGTCTGGCCATGCTACCATACAGGCCTGACTGGTGGATTGCTGCAGAGCTGGTTGTCCTTCTGGAAGGTTCTTCTCTCTCCACAGAGGAATGCTGGAGCTCTAACAGAGTGACCATCGGGTTCTTGGTCACCTCCCTAAGGCCCTTTTCCCGTGATCACTCAGTTTAGATGGGCAGCCAGCTCTAGGAATAGTCACAGTGGATCCCATCTTCTTCCATTTACAGATGATAGAAGCCACTGGGCTCACTGGGATCTTCAATCAGCAGAAATATTTTTGTACCCTTCCTCTTGAGACAATGTGCCTTGAATCCTATCTCTGAGGTCTACAAACAATTCTTTTGACGTCATGCTTGGTTTGTGTACCTTATATGTAGACAGGTCTGTGCCTTTCCAAATCATGTTCAATTAAATGAATTTACCCCAAGTGTGTTATGATTAGAGGTCTGAATGGAACCGGACCAATTCAGGCAATGGGCCCAAACGTTAGGGAGCAAGACACGGAGTGGTTTACAAAAGAAAAGATATTTATTGTAAGGACAAAATAAAGATGCTGCACTGAGGGTGCCTGCAGAATGGAGAGTGGCCCGCCTCCTGGCGGTGAAAATAGGGAGCTGCAGTATCCTGAGCCCGTCTTGAAGGAGAACTGAAAGTAGAGGTTCAGGGACTAGGACCATGTGGAACGTATGACTCCGAGACCAGGAACTAAGGGAAATGAACACAAAGATGGTGAGTCCTTAAACAGTCACAGTTCACGAAGGCTTAAAATAGGATTGTTCACAGTTCAGGGGATAATGTTCTCCTCTTCAGAAACAAGGTTTACTGTTCAGAAAGTGTTCACAGTTCATTAATTGTCTCCAGAGGTCAGAGGTGAAGGGCTGTGTGTTTGTGATGCAGTTCCAATTAAGCAGGACTTAGACAGCTGGGCTCTTGACAATTCAATATCAGAGTTCATGCGGTTCTTAGGAAGAGTTCTTGGAATAGTTCTTTTATCTTAGCACAGTCACAGACAGGAACGAGTGAGAACGGGAACCCACTGAGACAAGAAGGAACTTCACTGGCGTGAAGCAGAGCCACGCTCTGAGCTGAGAGCTGAGGAGTTCCAAGGTGACTTGCTGTGCAGGGATCCAGGGACCAGGAACCAGGGTAACATGGAAGCCACTCAGGAAAGCGTCTGGAACACCAGGAAAGACAGTTCGCTCTAATATGGGAATTAGAGAGTTGGCCAGGTTACCTCGAGTTTCGCCGTGGGAAGCTCCGACATCTTAGGCACATTGGAGCAGCAGGAAGACGCGGTCAAGGTCACAAAGAAGCAATCAGACTTAGTCCTCATGGAATGGTCTGGATCATAGGTCATGGATCGTGGAAGAGTCCGTCACGAACCTGACCCCAGGAAAGGTACACCAACCAAGAATCCGGCACTACTGATCAGAAAGTCTGAGTTTATACAGTCTGCTGCTCATCTTCTTTTTTTTTCTTTTGTAAATTTGCAAAAATCTAAAAAACTTTTTTCACACTGTCATTATGGGGTATTTTATGTAGAATGTTTAGGAAAAAATTAATTTCATCCATTTTGGAATAACAAAAACATAAAATGTGGAAAAAGTGAAGTGCTGTGAATACTTTCCAGATGCACTGTATATACACATATATAGAGAGCAAGTGGCTTTGTGGGATAAGAGCTGGACTGGTTGCAGGTGGGTGATTGGGTAAGTAACCTGTGATGAACTGGTGTCCAATCCATGCGCAGTCATAGTGACTAATCTACATCATGCTACGTCTGGGGATAAGCAGCAGCTCAAATAGCCTCAGGACCTGTATAGGACTTACTTCTTCGTCAGGACTTCCAACTTAATAAATGCCATTTTGACTGGATTTAACCATTACCATGGTCTTTGCCTCAGTCATTTGACTGTGACTTCCCAATCACTCACCCCTCTGCCACCTGAGCCGCACCATAGATCCGTTTTTAAAGCCACTACCTTTTACAATAGAAACTGCATAACAAAGGCAAAAATTCAGTTTATCAAGAGAATTAAACTGAAGAGGAACTTCAAATCAAAAAAGCACCTGGTTCTGGTGGAAAATATAAGGGATGTCATTGGTCATGTAGCGGATTGGATGGGACAAAACAATGACAACGTGAGTACAAGAGGAGACAGATGACCCAAGCTGCTCCATCTGGGCCTCAATAAGTGATGCCAGTCTGTGTCTGCGTAGCTCATATTCTGTCTGGCTCAACCCCGGAGTCACCTCACCTGAAGAACAGTGATCAGATGTGTCACATTTCATGGCAAACAGTAGCCATCACAATTACAATGATAATTAACAGAAGATAATGAATTTAACTCTGTTAACTGCAAGTGTAATATAATCACAAAGGGTGTGATCTGTAATTGACAAAGAGCAACCAGTGGACTTGTGTAGCAGAGCCTCTGTACTGTAACATCTGACAGCTGCAAAATTATGTTATTTTCACAGAAAGTGTGATGCACTACAGGAAATATTTTATGGATTATTCAGGATTTATAGAGAAGGTACATGAGGACGGACTTCCAGGTTTTTTTTTAGTTTGGTCGCGGATACAACTAAGGCTGAGTAACATCTTAAAAAACTTTCAGTTTTAGGCCCACATATTTTATGTTATGGATTTAAAATAAAAGAGTGTCCGAGTTGTTCTTTGTTTCAGAACAATCGGTACGTTTCATAAATTTTGATTATTATTACTTATTTTTCCTTATTTTGTTCTTTCACATTCCTTATTGTGTAACCTATTGGGGGGGGGGGGGGGTCTAAATGTGCACTCACAAAGGTGGCACAAATATAAACTTTCAGCTTTTTGCTCCGCTCATAATTAGACTGGATCACAGCTTTGTTACACCACGACCAGATGTAACATGAAGCCGACATAATACGGCACTCTTTCCTGTGGTTCAGGGAGATCTGCCCGGGTTCTGTCACTTAAACATTCAAACATTCCTCCTTTCCATTTCTGTTCAAAATCAAGGGAAATGTATCCTTTGTCTAACTATGGCTGTTACAGTCAAATGCTGCACAATAATGTAGCAAACTAGTTTTAACACAAAACATGCCTAACTGCAACCGACAGATCAGAGTTGCTAAACTGTTGTTATCCCTAATATAGCAATATAGCTGTGTGATAGGACCAGAAGTACACACTGTGCAGGTACCTTCTCTATATGCATTCATATTCTTTAAAATCTAATATTTGAAAATCTTTTAACGCATAATACGTCTTGTTAACTTACTGCTTTATGCACATTGTAATAAGTTACAGCACGTGTATTTACAATCCATAGAATAAATATGCAAACAGCAGAAACAGCAGTGATAATTTCCCTGATGGAGTCTTCCCAAGGGATCAATAAAGTTCTATCTAATCTAATCTAATGCAGTAATAGTTTATTGACCTGGGAAAGACCTGGGTCATATGTGAATCATGTAACACGGGTTTTAGTAGGTTCCAACGCTCTAATCTGAATGAGTCCAGCCTGTGGTAAATCCACTTATCCTATATGACTATAGCTTTTTACACAGAGTTCTGCATTGCAAAAAAAACATACCATGTTTGATGAGGTGTGGATGAGTGAATGGACTGGGCTGTCCCAGGTACCGTGGAGGTATGGCCTTTGGTTTCAACACTCCTGGTTTCACAGATATGTTTCTGCACAGGTACCATATAGATCCTACAGCCAAATGAAATTAAATAAAAATGTAAAACTTTGTGCCTTCTCACAACTACAGTCAAACAACTTCCACTTGTGACCATTTCTCAATAAACCAACAATTTCTTTGGTATAAAAAGAAACGTTCTTCTCTCTATATATATTGAACAAATCACTAATTACATTTAATACATTGTAAAACTACCAAATATATTGTGACATTTGCATTCTTGCCTTGGTAGTTTTGCACAGTACAGTTGACTTTTGCATGGGGCAAGATAAATGGCAAATAGACTGCATTTACAATACGTTTTTCCATAAAAAAAAAGAAAAAAAGTTGCTCTTGTTGTTATAAGTTCCACGTGGTTTGCAATTGATATCAAATATTGTATTATTAACCCCTGAAATACAACAGGCAAGCAAAACATTTCCTACAATATTTCCTAAATCAATTTCTCTTAAAAAATAAAATTAAGCTACATTAAACCAAAGTAAATTAGACAAACAGACAAATTTATATAGGCTTTGAAGGATTACTTAAAAAAAAAAAAACACAAAAAAACTTCATGGATTCTCACCAAATTTGCAGCAGAGATAGATATTAGGGTATGAAAGACTCCACTGAATTTTGGATGTGATCCAGATTCTGGCTCAGGATTTCACTTCATAAGCTTTTAAGGGTTACCTCAAAACTACTTCACGTATACGATATCACAATGTAAAACCAAGATCAGGTAGACACCATTTTGTTTCAGCTTATGAATTAAATATGGCATTACAACATCTTGATCAGCCGGACCATTCTGGATCAGTATGCAATTATTGCATTGTGTTGTGGAATCCGGATCCAGGTTAAGTCCGGGTCACAATGTGAATCACATATCTGTTATTTTGAGTCCTTGTGAACCCTTGGCGGACATCAGAAATCTCGGATTGCTCTTGTTATTTCTGCATTAAAATGAAGTAATCACAAGATACTTTCAAAACTACATTAATTTTATTTCAACTAAATCAGAATCAGAACAGCCTTCATTGGGGGCGCTAGCGAGCCAAGATGGAGTAAAGACGTGTGTTTCAGAGCTCCTGCATCCTTCCACATATTCTTTATCAAAAACGACCTTTTGTTACTAAACGTGACCTAAACCGGACTGTTGGTAGCCGGTAGTTCGAGTGAGACACATATCATCGCACGTCTCTCTCAAATGGCGGACAAACTACGTAAATTCAGGTACGATGATAGCACAGCACAGTTAGCAGCTAACACTAGAGCTACAACGAGGCAACGCACTACAGAGGATAAAGACCCGCAAACAAAAACTTGGACATGAGCGAGGAAGTAAAAGCTGAGGTTTTGGCCTGTATACGAGGTGACATCTCCAAAATTATAAGAGAGGAAATACGGAGTGCACTTTCTGAGGATTTCGACACTCTCAAGGCCGACGTTAAGGCTATACGGGATGAAATCGCTAGCAACGCCGCAGCAACACGAGCAGAAATCACATCTATGGGAACTGATATTGAGGACGTGAGAGGTGGTTTATCAGCATGGTCTGACGAGGTAACAACATTGCAGACTACCATGAGTGAACTCCGGAGCGAACTAGTGAAAATACGTAACAGATGTGAGGATATGGAGGGGAGAATGAGACGCGGAAATATCCATATAGTCGGCGTTGAAGAGCAGCCAAACTCAAGATCATCAAGGAGGCCTTGCAGATGGAAAGGGCTGTAAAAGTAATCGTTCACACCATGCGCCTGCATTCAAGAATGTGGGAGATGGACCCCGAGTCATAATCGCTAAGCTGCATTATGATGGAGACGCTGCGGATATTCTGAGAAGAGCCAGGGACCAAGCTCTGCTGATTTACAATGGGAAAAGGATTGCAATATTCCCAGACTACACTACCAGCGTGGCCAAAGCAAGAGCCGCCTTCGCAGATGTACGGAAAGTTCTACGAGGACGGAGTGATGTGCGCTATGGACTACTTTACCCAGCAAGACTCAGGATCACTTATATAGAGGACAGTAAGGAGTTTCAAGACCCCGTGAAAGCCATGGCCTATGTTAAAGGGACTATCCTCTCCGTTTCAGCTGCCGGATTGGAAATTTAAACGGACCCTTAAAGACTAACCTGGGACGACTTGGACCAGCGGTATGCAACATTGGGTCATTCGTGTCTTTATTTTATCTAAAAGCGTTTTTTCACCACTTATTGTGAGTATGAACAGGGAATTTATCTAAGTTCTTAATTGGTCCGTCTTAGGAAAAATGTTTAAAATGGTTTTATTTAACTAATCCTCATATAAATATTATAATGTTAAAGTTAGTACTGCTTGCTCGTTTTGTATGAATATTTTTGGTATGTTTCACATGGTGTCAAGGTATTTACATTATTGGATGTAGGAGCCTGAATTCTCACAGTTATTTTTTTTACTTTCTCCACTGTAGTATTATTTACACACAGCCAGTATCTGTGGCGTGTTTTTGTTGCTGCTTATTATAGTGGCTAGGGACTTAAACCCACCAGTCAGCACAATGTTATTAACACACAATGTTAAATGTTTCTTTTGCGTTCTGATCCTTCTGTTCCCCGAGGATCTAATTATACTTAAGCGTACAACGGAACACCTGCATATCTATCTAGCCAAACATGGACATACTGTACAGCAATACTATCACATCTTAAGTTGTTATTCTGGTCTTCAGCATTTACTTCACTCACATGATTGGTTTTGTATGTTAACTGGTCATCTCTGCCTCCATCACATTACTATTTTGCAGTATATGTAATAGCCATGAGTACACTTACTGTAATAAGTTATAATATAAAGGGTCTTCATAGTCCAATTAAAAGAAAGAAAGTATTATTGCAACTCAAACAATCAAGGTGTCAGGTAGCACTTCTACAGGAAACACATTTGTCAAATGACGAACACGAAAAATTGAAAAAGTCTTGGGCTGATAAAATTTACTACTCCTCACACTGTTCTGGTAGGAAGAGAGGGGTAGCCATATTAATACATAGGCAAATCAACTTTACTGAAACTCTGGTTCATAGAGATAAGGAGGGCAGATTTATACTGGTGAATGGGATAATCGATGGGATAGCAGTATCATTTTGTAAATGTATATGCTCCCAATGAAGATGTGCCCGGGTTTGTAAAATCAGTTTTCAATATGATCGCGGAGTATAGCTCTGGGCTTCTGATTTTGGGGGGGGGGATTTTAATTGTGTAATGTCAAATTTAGATCAACAACCTTTTTCTCATACCCCTATATCTAAAATGGGCAAAATGTTAAAAAACTTATCTGTAGAAGCTGGACTAGTGGACACATGGCGGTCTAAATTTCCAAAGGAGAGGAATTTTACCTTTTACTCAAACAGACACGCATCTTACTCACGAATTGACTATTTTTTTTACCGCTAAAGCTGAATTATACAGAATTGAAGATATCACAATACTGCCCATCACAATTTCTGATCATGCCCCCGTTGTGCTTCAGTGGGATATAGGACTGACCCCAACATCCAAGCAATGGAGACTGAACGCCTCTCTTCTCAACGATAAGGAATTCATCGCTCTTGTTAAAACAGAATTTAATAATTATTTAGATATAAATAGAACACCTGAGATATCTCCAATTATGCTGTGGGATTGTACAAAGGCATATTTACGAGGCTGCATTATTTCCTATGCAACAACAAAAAAAAAAGGCAAAAGGCGGCCAAACAGCAAGAATTAGAGGATAAAATAAGAGAATTGGAATCCAAACATAAACAGAGTAGAGCACCCAACATCTTGAATGATCTGAATATATCTCGTAGGGAGCTTCAAGACTTACTATCAGAAAAAATTGAGGGAAACCTGCGCTTTGCAAAGCAACAGTATTATGAAAATGGGAATAGAGCAAGTAGACTCTTAGCCTTCAGACTTAGAAAACAGCAGTCTTCAAAGGTAGTTCAAAAGCTAAAATTAGGTCATAAATCTATTATAAAACCAAGAGAGATAGCCGAGACATTTGCTGAGTTCTATAAAGTTCTATACAGTGATAATGATACTTGCTCTGATGAGGCTAGTATAGCGAACTATTTACATAATATAAATGTCCCTGAATTACCCAAGGTAGTAGCTAAAGAATTGGATGAGCCAATTCAAGAAGGGGAAATAAAACAAGTTATCTCATCCCTTAAGAATAATAAATGTCCCGGCCCAGATGGCTTCATAAATGAATTTTTTGAATGTTTCAGGGATATTCTTACCCCCCCTTTACTGGATGCATATCACTATGCTCTTGAAACAAAAACAATGGCGCCATCTTGGTCTGAAGCCACGATAGTATTACAGAAAGAGAGCAAGGACCCTACCGATTGCAGTTCATATAGGCCATTATCTATGCTCAACGGAGATGTACGCATTCTCACAGCTATTCTTGCTAGACGATTAAAAGATATTATAACGCAAATTATACATCCAGATCAAACCGGTTTATTGCTGGGAGGCACTACGGAAATAATTTGCGGCGAGTATTAAATATTATATCTCGTCAGAAAGAGAATGAAGTAACAACAGCTATAATTTCCTTAGATGCCCAAAAAGCATTCGATCGCGTGTCATGGAAATATTTAATTCAGACATTAAAGAGGTTTAAATTTGGGCCTAAATTTGTAGATTGGATACACACAATTTACTTGTCCCCACAGGCAGCTATCAGAGTCAATGGTGTCAGATCGTCACGTTTCAACTTAGAGCGTGGGTGTAGACAGGGGTGCCCGTTGTCGCCTCTTTTATTCGCAATTAGCATTGAACCAATGGCCCAACTCATCCAGGACGATGATGGCATTAAGGGAATTTTTATTGGCACAGAGGAACATAAAATCTCACTCTATGCCGACGATGTTCTATTATATCTGACAGAACCTGAAACATCAATTCCACACTTGAAGGGAATGATTTATGAATACGGTTATTTTTCAGGTTATAAAATAAACGTTGATAAGACAGAAGCAATGGATATCAATAGTAGCATCGCCCTTAGCGTAAAGCGACAAAGTGGTTTTAGGTGGCCCAAAGAGGGTATCAAGTATTTAGGCATTAATATTCCTCTCTCTTTACATGATCTGTTTCACGTCAATTATAGTAAAATTCTAGACATAATTAAAAATTATCTAGAGCGGTGGTCAGCATTGCCTCTCTCTTTTCTTGGTTGCATAGAAACTATCTGTACGATTGTTCTCCCAAGATTGATGTATTTGTTCCAAATGTTACCAATAATAATACCAAAGTCCACATTTGTTGAATTGGATAAAATTATTTCAAAATTTATTTGGCAAGGTAAGCGCCCTCGCATAAAACTTAAAACACTCCAACGAACTAAAGTAAAAGGGGGGCTCAATCTTCCTGTGTTAAAATACTATTTCTGGGCAGCTCAATTAAACCCGTTGATATCTTGGATTCAAAGTGATAACCATACGTGATGGTTGGACATTGAACAAACAATGTGCTCTGAACCATTAAAGGTTTTACCTTTTTTAGATGTTTCCACGAAGGGTTTGTCATTGTGGACGAGAAACACCCTTAATATTTGGAATAAAGTACGAGTTGCATTTAAGTTACCAAGAGTTCTTTCAATCCTAACAAGTATTGGACATATGAAATCCTTTACTCCAAATATCCTAGACAAAGGTTTTGTAAAATGGGCCGATCAAGGGTTGGCGTTTATCCATAATCTGATTGATAAAAATAACCTTATGCCATTTGAAGAGCTACGTAGGCATTTTCAACTCCAAAAAATGTTTGTTTTTTTTTAGGTATCTACAGTTGCGCTCTTTTTTGACCACACACAAGGAATGGGAAAGAGTGTTAAACCCCACACCAATAGAAAACTTCCTATTTCAATTCCAAAAAGGTGAAGGGGACAAGAAACTGATAACAAAATTATATAGGGTATTTTTGTCAATGGATCAGCATAAGCCTACTCAAACAAAATGAAGATGGGAGGCAGAGACGACCAAAACCATCTCGGAAGAAATGTGGGAGGAAGCATGGGCAGTGGCTCACAAAACTACAAATTCCAACACATGGCATGAGTTTAAATGGAAGATTCTTAGCAGATATATTAGGACACCTGATCTAGTTGCTAAGATGGACCCCAATGTACCAAGCTTGTGTTGGAGAAACTGTGTAGCAGCAATACCCAACCATACACACATCTTCTGAACATGTCCTAAACTAAAAATCTTTTGGGATGAGTTGTACAGGGCTCTAAACCAGATTTTGGAAGTGGTCATACCAAAGGATGTTACAGTTGCGATATTTGGCATTGTTCCGGAAGAGGTGCAGGGAGGGTCTAAATCTTATCTCTTAAACATCCTCCTTACAGCAGCTTTGAAGTGTATTACAATTAAGTGGATGCAACTAGATCCACCCACCTATAACATTTGGATCCAAAAGGTAATGGAACTTTACCAAATGGAAAAGATAACATACATGTTAAGACTTCAAAAGCCTATTTTTGCTGCCCGGTGGGGTCGTGCGGAAGCCTTACTCATGTAAAGCCACATTTTGTACACCTAAATTGCTATTTCTCGGATATTGTGTTGGCAGCGCATTGGTATCCCCATTCATTTTCCCTCTGGATGTTGTGATGCTGAAGCCAGGTATACTTTCCTGTAAAAACTGATTGTGATGTTTATTTTATGGCATGTTCAACGACGTGCTATGACTAAGGTAACATATATTACTGACGTATGATTGTGTGATATGCTGTGTTATGAAAAAATTCAATAAAAATTTAAGTTCTAAAAAAAAAACAGCCTTTATTTGCCAAATATCCACAAGAATACAAGGAATGTGACTTCGATTTGATCTGCACTCTCTGTACAAACGTATAAATATACACTAAATACTGAATAATTTACAGTAAAAAATGTGCAAGTAAAATAAAATGTGCAATAAGAAAAAAATGTGTGAAACAGACAAACAGACTGAAGTTGAACATGAGGTATATGAGTTTGTGAGTTTTTTGGCAGGTTAAATTGTTCATTAGTGTTCCTGTGTCTCGTTGTTTTGACGTACAGAGCTCTGCAACGTTGACCAGAGGAGAGGAGTTTAAACCATGTGTTTGTCCAGGTTGTGAGGGGGCTGCAGAGATGTTACCAACTCACTTCCTGGTCCTGGACCAGTATAAGTCCTGGATGGAAGGCAGACTGGCTCCGATGATTTTTTTCATCAGACCTGACAGTTCGTTGAAGTTTGTGCCTGTCATGTTTGTAGGCAGAGGGAAATCAAACAGAGATGGAGATGCACAGGACAGACTGGACAATGGTTGTGTAGAAGATGATGAGTCCTTCCTGGGGCAGGTTGAACTTCCTGAGCTGTCTGAAGAAATACAGTGGGGCCAAAAAGCATTTAGTCAGCCCCTGATTGTGCAAGTTCTCCTACTTGGAAAGATGAGAGAGGTCTGTAATTTTCAACATAGGTACACTTCAACTGTGAAAGACAAAATGAGAAAAATCACATTGTAGGATTTTTAAAGAGTTTATTGGTAAATTATGGTGAAAAATAAGTATTTGGTCACCCACAAACAATCAAGATTTCTGACTCTCACAGACCTGTAACTTCTTCTTTAAAAGCTCTTCTGTCCTCCACCTGTTACCTGTATTAATGGCACCTGTTGGAACTCGTTATCTGTATAAAAGACACCTGTCCATAGCCTCAAACAGTCAGACTGCAAACTCAACCATGGCCAAGACCAAAGAGCTGTCGAAGGACACCAGGAAGAAAATTGTAGACCTGCATCAGGCTGGGAAGACTGAATCTACAATAGTCAAGCAGGTTGGTGTGAATAAATCAACTGCGGGAGCAATTGTAAGAAAATGGAAGGCACACAAGACCATTGATAATCTCCCTCGATCTGGGGCTCATCCCGTGGGGTCAAAATGATCATGAAAACGGTGAGCAAAACTCCCAGAACTATACGGAGGGACCTGATGAATGACCTGCAGAGAGCTGGTACCAAAGTAACAAAGGCTACACACTACGCAGAGAGGGACTCAAATCCTGCAGTGCCGGGCGTGTCCCTCTGCTTAAGCCAGTACATGTCCAGGCCTGTCTGAAGTTTGACAAAGATCATGTGGATGATCCAAAAGAGGATTGGGAGAATATCATGTGGTCCGATGAAACCAAAATAGAACTTTTCAGTAAAAACTCAACTACTCATGTTTGGAGAAATATGAATGCTGAGTTGGATCCCAAGAACACCATATCTACTGTGAAGCATGGGGGTGGAAACATCATGCTTTGGGGCTGTTTTTCTGCAAAGGGGACAGGACGACTGATCTGTGTTAAGGGAAGAATGAACGGGGCCATGTATCATGAGATTTTAAGCCAAAACCTCCTTCCATCAGTGAGAGCATTGAAGATGCAACGTGGTTGGGTCTTCCAGCATGACGATGATCCCAAACACACCGCTTGGGCAACAACGGAGTTGCTCCGTTAAAAGCATTTCAAGGTCCTGGAATGGCCTAGCCAGTCTCCAGACCTCAACCCCACAGAAAATTTGTTGAGGTAGTTGAAAGTCCATGTTGCACAGCGACAGCCCCAAAATATCACTGCTCTAGAGGAGATCTGCATGGAGGAATGGGCCAAAATACCAGCTACAGTGTGTGCAAACCTGGTGAAAACTTACAGGAAACGTTTGACCTCTGTCATTGCCAACAAAGATTATGTTACAAAGTATTGAGTTGAACTTTTGTTATTTACCAAATACTTATTTTCCACCATAATTTACAAATAAATTCTCTAAAAATCCTACTATGTGATTTCCTGAATTTTTTTTCTCATTTTGTCTCTCATAGTTGAAGTGTACCTATGCTTAAAATTACAGACCTCTCTCATCTTTCTAAGCAGAAGAACTTGCACAATCAAGGGCTGACTAAATACTTTTTGGCCCCACTGTACATCCTCTGCTGTGCCTTTTTCCTGATGGAATCTATGTGGGAGGTCCACTTCAGATCCTGGTAGACGGTGTATCCGAGGAACAGGACAGTGTCCAGAGAAGGCACAGTGTTGTTGTGGATGGTGGTGGGGGGTGGGGAGTGATGGTGGGTTCCTCCTGAAGTCCACTATCATCTCCACACTCTTGAGTGGGCTCAGCTCCAGGTTGTTCTGACTACACCACAGGACCAACTGTTCCACCTCCTGTCTGTATGCGGCCTCATCACAATCCTGGATGAGACCAATGATGGTATTGTCATCCACAAACTTCAGGAGTTTAACAGAGGGGTTCCCTGAGGTACAGTCATTTGTATAGAGGGAGAAGCGCAGTAGGGAGCACACACAACCTTGAGGTGGCTCCAGTGCTGACTGTCTGTGTGCTGGATGTAATGCTCCCCAGCCTCACCTGCTGTGTCCTGTCTGTCAGGCAGCTGGAGATCCACTGACAGGTGAGAGCTGGCACAGAGAGGTTGGAGAGTTTTTGGTGAAGAATGTCAGGGGTGATGGTGTTGAACGCTGAGCTGAAGTCCACAAACAGGATCCTCACGTACGTCTTTGCAGAGCCCAGGTGCTGCAGGATGTAATGCAGAACCATGCTGACTGCATCCTCAACTGACCTGTTTGCCAGGTAGGCAAACTGCAGGGAGTCCAGCAGGGGTCCTGTGATGTCATTCAGGTGGCACAACTCCAGCCGTTCAAAAACGTCATGACTGCAGATGTCAGGGCAATGGGCCTGTAGTCATTTAGTCCTGTTATGAAGGGTCTCTTTGGGACTGGGATAATAATGGAGCGTTTGAAGCAGGAGGAAACCTTGCACAATTCCACAGATCTGTTGAAGATAGGCATCAGCTCATCAGCACATGCTCTCAGACATGACGGGGAGACACCATCAGGTCTTGGAGCCTTTTTGCTCTTTTGTCTGCAAAAGTGCTGGCATGCTTCCTCTTCACAGATTGTTAGTGCGGATGGTGTTGCAGAGTGGAGCGGGATGGAGGTGTCTGGGAGGGCAGGTAGTCCATTGTCATTGGGATGGGTGAGGGGTGTGAGAGGGTTCCTTTCAAAACTGGAAAAAAACATGTTCAACTCCTCATGGTGCCCTGACACTTGGATGACTTTGATCCGCACACTTGTACGCACGTCATCGTGATGATCCTGTTGTGTGTTAGGGGGTGTGGCTGGATATTTTGGTGTTCTTTTCTTTTCTTTGCTCTTCAGGTGGCATGGAAACTGATTTGTCTGTGGAGAAGGTGCTGGCTGAAGAGTCCTCACCCTCATCAACATCATGTGTAGCACCTGTGACTGGTGCTCACATGCAACCTTGAAGACTTTCAGCTGAAGCAGATAATTGGATGGCGTTCTGCATTTAAGGCATGTGTGATTCAAGCAGAACTGCCGGGAACTCGACCTTGTGATGTTCGTTTGTGAGACGCTGAGGACCGCGCCTGGGTTTGACACATCGAGCCCGTGAAGCAAGGAAGGGTGAGGACACATGCTGTCAGCACACGTTAAAGGTAATTGTTTGATTAATTGTTGATAGTAACTTGGTGTTTTGTTACACAGTATACTTGAATTGTGATGAGAATTGTGCAGCTTGCTTCTCACTGCTGTGGCGCGCAGATAAGTGATCCTCCACCTGTTGTGAGAAGCTGCTCATTTGCATAAAGTTAAAAAAGATACAGACCTGAATGTGTTGCTGATAGCGTGTGTCTTTTGAAAGATATTGTTGTAACTGCTGACTTACCTCACCTCTTCTTTGCTTCACAGAGAGTCAGTTTGTCATGTCTACCTGGGGGGTGTTTGTCTGGTGGTAGTGGGTCCAGGAACGCCGGGCTTCTATCCTTTTGGGCACTTAAGAGCGTGCCAACAGTCACTCCACCAGAAGGACATTGTTTCAGTTTTGTACACATTATTATGCACAGGTGAAAAATAAATTGTTTCTGTTGTTGGAACCGCTTTCTGGTTATTTTTAGCGCTGGGTTCTGTCTGACGCAGGTCCGCTCCTCAACCCGCGTCGACACATAACAGATCCCACCCGCTGTGTTCCCAGCTGGATGCTGTGCTTTGTTCCAGAGCTGCCACGCGCTCTGTGCTGGATGCTGTGTATATAAAATAATTATTTTGTAGCGGATTAATCATTTTCTCTGGAAGTTGGCTGCTGAAAATGGCTCTAATCGCTTCCTGAATCACAGAGGACCGCTCCACCCGGAGCCGTTCACTGGAGAAAGCCTTTGGAGCTGTTTAAAAAGGTCATTATTTGTGATGTTTACATTGTCATGGCTTGGTAAAACAGTTGCATGTTCTTTCCTTCTTGTGTGCAGCTGTAAAAGTATGTTTGTGATACATTTAACATCTTGTTATAATCTTTCATTTGAGCTGCTCTCTGATACGGTGCGCTGACGCAGTCACTCCCTCTGTTCATTTCTTCTTTACTCGACTTGACGAGCTGCACGTAGTGTTGGCGAGCAGATCGCACCACGTTGCACTACATTTATGCGTGAAAGTTTTTTTGAACATTTCAAAATTCTCTTTGCGCAGCTGCATGCAAAGGCGCCCCTCTAACGTTTAGTCTACACCCGTTAAAGACGAGTTTACTCTCCTGCACAACACAGTGCATGCATCAAAGTCATGCAAGTGTCAGGGCAGCGGATTGTAATCATTTTCTGCCAAACCTTGGATGCTGAAAACTTCTCTAATCACTTCTGAAATCACAGAAGGCCGTTTCATCTGGATGCTTTTTTCTTCTCTTTCCTGCTCAATGAGGAAACAAGTGTGGGAGGAGTGTGGGAGGGACGGAGGGTAGGACCAAATGTGCCTTCGTGCACCGATGTTGCGCTACAAGGCACTGCGTGGCTTATACGTAGCTGATATGAGCCATTCAAGGCTCTAATGACCGGTCAGTTGTGGCTCACTAGAGGCTGCTACGTGGTACATGCAGGGTACAGAGAGGCACATAGAGGTGCCTTAGTACTGGATATGTGATAGATGAAAATGTGGGTCATTCTTCAAATAATCAGTACACACCCACGCTTGGCTCATTATTCATGGCTTATTATTCGGTGGGACCGAGGCTTTTAATACTTTAGAATGATCTAAAATATAACATTTACTTTAAGCAGTACGTAAATGATGTTCGAAATGTTCAATACAGTCTTATGAATGAAATTAAGAACTAGTATTCATCATCTTGAGAAACAAAAGTACAGTAATGTTCAAAATAATAGCAGTGTGTTTAAAAAAGTGAGTAAAGCTCAAAATCCTAAAAACAGTTTTTATTTCCATACACCCAAATGCATTGGGAACACTGTACATTCTATTCCAAATCAAAACAAACTGTCTGCGGCCCCCCCTACACCCCAAAAGAACAATACTGCTTTCATCAGTCCACAAAATGTTGCACCATTTCTCTTTAGGCCAGTCATTGCGGTGTTTGGCAAACTGTAACCTGTTCAGCATGTCGACTTTTTTCCCAACAATGGGACTTTGTGGGGGCCTCATGCCCACAGCTTAGCTTCACATATAGCCGTCTTCTAATCCTTACAGTAGGTAACATCAGACCTTCTTTGATCATCCTGGAACTGATCACTGGCTGAGTCTTTGCCATTCTGAATAGTCTTTTTTGAACAGCCTAATAGAATAGATTAGTTTAGACAGAACTTTATTAATCCCATAGGAAGACTTCCTTATGGAAAGTGAAGTTCCAGGAGCACACAGGGTAAGAATATCAAAAGTAATTTTATATATATATATATATATATATATATATATATATATATATATATTATATTATATTATATTATATTTTTATTTGTTTTATTATTTTACTTCTGTTTTTATTTATGTATTTGAATTTTTTTAATTAATTTTTAATTATTTATTCAATTTTATGTTGACTTGTTTTATGTAAGGCGCCTTGAGACGGCTTTTGCTGTGATTTGGCGCATTATAAGCAAATTAAATATATATATATATATATATATATATATATATATATATATATATATATATATATATATATATATATTTCTTTTTCTTCACTTCCTTTATGAAATGTGATACATTTTTCATCATGTTATGATTTGTAATGGAATGTGCAATGTTCCCAATACATTTGCATGTATGGAAATAAAAGCTATTTTAAGGATTTTGAGCTTTACTCACATTTTTTAAAACAGACTATTATTTTGAACACAACTGTAGATGCTCACAACTGTCTAATGTTCTATTCTCAGGGTTACCGCAATCCAGCATTAGGGGTCTTCAGTTGGTTCAGGACGCTGTCGCCAGATTGTTGACACATAGCAGAAGGTCTGAATATATCACACCCATTTTGGCATCCTTGCACTGGCTCCCTGTCTCTGTGGGAGCAGATTTTAAGGTTTTGTTTTTGACTTATAAAGTTGTTCATAAAGTCGTTATCTGGCTGATCTGGTGGAACTTTACGTGCCAGCCCAGGCTTTGCTGTCGCAGGATGCGGGACTTCTCTGTGTTCCCAGGGTGAAGAAGTCAGCAGGTCAAACAGCCTTTGCTCATCGTGCACCCAGCCTGTGGAACAGTCTTCCTGCGACTGTGAGGCAGTCAGAGTCCGTGGACATTTTTAAGTCAAGACTGAAAACCCATTGTTATTCTCTTTCTTATGAACAGTTTTTATTTTTATCTGTTTTATTCTTTTACTTCTGCTTTTAATTATGTATTAGAATTTTTTTATTAATTTTTAATTATTTATTTAAATTTTATGCTGTATCATTTAGTGTAAGGCGCCTTGAGACGGCTTTTGCTGTGATTTGGCGCATTATAAGGCAATTAACCCTCTGGGGCCGACGCTGTCGTATTCAATGGCTAAGACCAAGCTTTACTAAATTATAAATAATTTTTTAATGATGTGAGATAGAAACTTTTTTTTTTTTTTTTGCTGAAAAGTTAACTCCGCAGACTTTCAACCCAGTCATCGGCCATCTTTGTACTCCTCATAGAAGCTGTGTGATGACGTGCGCAATGTGAGTGTCCAATCCAAATTGGTTCACCATCACATGGTTTTCCAAAATCCAATCGTAGGGCAGATTTACCTCACGTGAAAAGCCAAAGATTGTTTTCAGGAGTGATATGTTACTAGATGGCCCGTTTGAATAGCCCCCTGGGTGCTCCAATGAGTACATACTATTCCAATGCGCCCTGCGCCATTACGCACAGCAAAAGTGAAAGCAGATGGAGCAGACAGAGAGCCTATGATTACAATCTCACATGCTCAAACAAAGAGTGTGTAACTATCAGGATTTCTCCACTAGTTTGCATGTGAATGTTACTGGATAACTCTGTTGCTTTCTCGTCATAAAGCACTGTTTACCATATCAAAAATAACAAAACACATAGATCATTTTGTATATATTGTTCAAAATGTGCATTTGTGTTTACTGTTTGGACCTTTTTGTTGTACAGTCTTTCACACAAGACCTCAAATTACCTTTATAAAGTGTCAAAACAGCTGTTTATTGTAGTTTGCTGTGTTGTGGGCTGGGGTGTTTGGCTGGCTTGGTTTTTGTTTTCTGTTTCTCCCACCAGGTGATATGCATTCAGGACTGAGTGGCTGAGCATTAGGACCTCACCCTGAACACCTGAGGCTTGTTATCACGTGCAGGTCATCAGGACTCACAGCTGTGGTGTATTTTGTCTTGATCAGAGATTGCTGCATTTAAACCTTGAATGCACAGTGTGTGATTGCCAGAGACTCGACCTTGTGAGCAGACGTGTGAGATCGACGTCAGGAGAACAATCTCACCATCACGGATGCAGAGACCGCTCCAGGTTTGACGCCACAGTCAGTGAAGGAGGATTGGGTGAGGTCTCACGCTCTTCAGCACACTTCCTGAGGTAATTTGGTTTTTGGTGACTTTTATGAAGTAATGACAGTGGATTTGGTGTCCCTCACACCTTGTGTTATTGAGCTGTCACGTTATGCTAACTGTCTAATCAGCTTCTGCTGCAGTGGAGATTTGAACTGAGTTGTTCCGTGCCTGCAGGGTAAGAAGCTGATGTATAGATTTAAGCCAGGAAGTGTTTGCTGATTGCGTGCACCTTTGAGTTGTGTCTCTCTGTGTGGAGTTGGACTCACCTCATGTTTTCTTTCTTCACAGACTCGGTTTGTCGCGGCCACCTGGGGGGTGTCGGCGGGGTCCCTGGGTCCGAACTGCTGTGGCTCCGGACCGTTTGCGCTGTTGAGAGCGCGCCGTGTTTTCACCTCACCAGACCGCGGACATTTTTGGTTGTTTATCACTACACTGTTATGTTTATTAAATTCTGTTATCTTTTGAACCGTGCTCTGCTTATTTTATGCTGGGTCCTTTCAAACGCTGGGTCGGTGCTCCGACCGCGTCCGAAACATAACATTGCTGTGTGTTTTGAATAAATGTGTGTGGAAAATTATTTTTCGCTTTATTTTTTCCTTGCCTATTTTTGATTGTAAACCTTTATTACACTTATAAAATACAACATATATATTCTGAAAGCACAGGTTGTCCTGAAAAAAAGAGACATAAAACTTGGTTGTGGGATGCAGGGAGAGCTGTTAACAGCAATAATAAAACATTTATGTCAGATGAGTGAACTGTCCAAAAAACGCCCTTGGACCCCAGAGGGTTAAATTAAATCAATTAAATTAACGAGTCTGCAAACATTGTACAGTAAATGTCTGCGACAGTGAATGCCATTTCCTCACAGGAAAATGTTCTTTTCACAATGAATGAATAAATGAATGAATAAAAGAACCTCTTTGTATAAAGGTATTTCTTACATTTAATTTCACCAATTTATCTTCACCAGAGAAAGGTGTGTACATGTTTACATGCAGAAGCTGAAATAATTGAAGTTGCTCTTTGTTTTTTTCTATTTGAGTTTAGAAAGAGAGACACCATGTTTGCAGTCATATCACAACCTTATATCAGTGTTGGTTGACAGCTTTTATGTATTATGTGATTTTGCTGTTTCACTTCCTTACTTTATTGTATTGTCTTAACAAATTTGGTGTAAAATCATTAATCCTGTTTTGCAGTTGTAAAAGCTGGAATATTTTTGCAAAATGGGTGCCCTTTATTGTTGGCCATTTACAGTTTAAACTGTTTATGTGAATTATTTCGCGGAGCTTCATAAGAAACAAAACAATACAATACATTAAGCTCACCTGGGTTACAGCTGCATCGTGGCAGAAGTTTAACAGTCGACTTTATGAAAGAACCGCTGGAAGGCAACATTGTTGCGGCAACTCGACGATCACTCAAACCTCAACATAGCATTAGCTCTGTTAGCGGAGTTTTGCGAGGTACATTTAACGAAAATCTGATAAACAAAAACTGGACACATCAAGAAATCAAAGCACGAACTACGTGGAAGTCTGTTTTCACTGATTATTAATATTAAAATGTTGTCAAAACGTGATAATGTGTTTTTTTTTTTTTTTTTTTTAGCTCGCTGCTCTCATGTTCACTATCTTAAAGAAATTCTCAGAAGGGATTCTTTCGCCCCGGATTTGGGTTGCCAGGCGGCACAAATAATCCCGTCTCATTTGTGCAAACTTTTTCAGTTTTTATTCTGCCCAGAGATTGTATCAAACACACAGCAAAATTGATCACTAAATACCCTCAAAATAAGATGTGAATTGTTGAAATTAAGAAAATAAACAAGCTAATTTCTAAAATAAAATGTGTCAGCTGCTACATCAAATCTTCAACAATTTTTAAAATTGAAAGCCTGAAAGGCTATAAACAAAATGTTAGTCAAATGTACGCCGGTGACTGCATTCAGAATGAACTGCAACAGTATGATTGTTTGAGTAACTCCTATATAGGCTCTTCCGTTGGTGCTTATATCTTCCAATTCTGTATTATCAAGAGGAATGAGTCTACGACTATCCTTGGACATCAGTCCAACGCAGGTTACTTCCCCAGTTGAGGCCAGTACCCATTTACAGTTGGGTGGATTGAGACAATGTAGATTGTCTTGTCCAAGGACAGAGACAGGTAGCGTGAGCAGGATTCAAACCCAGGTCTACAACCCCAATTCCATTGAAGTTGGCACGTTGTGGAAAATGTAAATAAAAACAGAATACAATGATTTGCAAATCCTATTCAACCTATATTCAACTGAATACACCACAAAGACAAGATATTTAATTTTCAAACTGATAAACTTTATTGTTTTTGTGCAAATATTTGCTCATTTTGAAATGGATGCCTGCAACATGTTTCAAAAAAGCTGGGACAGTGGTATGTTTACCACTGTGTTACATCACCTTTCCTTCTAACAACACTCAATAAGTGTTTGGGAACTGACGACACTAATTGTTGAAGCGTTGTAGGTGGAATTATTTCCCATTCTTGCTTGATGTACAACTTCCATTATTCAACAGTCCGGGGTCTACATTGTTGTATTTTGCGCTTCATAATGCACCACACATTTTCAATGGGCAACAGGTCTGGACTACAGGCAGGCCAGTCTAGTACCCGCAGTCTTGTACTATGAAGCCACACTGTTGTAACACGTGCAGAATGTGGCTTGGCATTTTCTTGATGAAATAAGTAGGGACGTCCCTGAAAAAGACATTGCTTGGATGGCAGCATGTGTTAATTCATGAGGGTCACGTTCCTGGTATGATTTTCAAGATTAACACCACCAATCCAGGATAACATCAAGATTCCCTGATTGGTTACTGTATATCATTAGTTGTGTTTATAAGGACTGTAAATTCCCATCTTAATCTGATTAAGATCGTATTCTGAATAAGACACCGCCACATAAACAGCATTTTCAGAGTAAGGTCATAATCAGAGTAAACAATAAAGCGATTAAGACATGTAGAGTATACCAATCTTATTCTAATTATTGAGGTGCATCATAGCCATTTTTTAGGTTTTATACATTGAACCCCTCTAAACAACTCATGTAAACATCATCTTTATATGGTCTTCTTCAGAAAGGTTCAATAATCAGATTATCGCTGTCCATGTAAGCATAGTCAGTCTTTTTTTTTTAAGTAATCCTAGAAATCTAGTGATCAACTTCAAGAAAAGCTTACCTGGATGATTACTGAACTCAGATCACCAAAACCTCTTTAAGGTGTAAAACTGTGTGTATCATTAATATACCAGTTAACAGATACACGAGTCTCTCATGTGACGTGGCTCAACTCACTCTCAACTTGATCCTATGGGTTGTAATGGACTCTGCATGGGGTTGCACGCTTTGTGTAAATGCACATAATAGATCACAATGGAGACCAGCCAAGAGTTGTGAGAGTTGACAAATGATCTTGTAGGTCTTATATCGATACCAATGCTGGTATTGATATTGAACGATCCTCGTGTAAAAAGATCGGTACGCAAGAGAAGTGCTATGAAGGGAAGAAATTCCTTATTTTTTGTATTATTTTATTGTAGTGTTCGACTTGAAAAACAGAATATGAGGTCTATTAGAAAAGTATCTGACCTTATTATTTTTTTCAAAAACCATATGGATTTGAATCACGTGTGATTGCGTCAGACAAGCTTGAACCCTTGTGCGCATGCGTGAGTTTTTCCACGCCTGTCGGTTGCCTCATTCGCCTGTGAGCAGGCTTTGAGTGAGGAGTGGTCCACCCCCTCGGCGGATTTTCATTGTCAGGAAATGGCGGAATGATTTGGGCTTTTTTTCCATCAGAATTTTTTCAGAAACTGTTAGAGACTGACAGCTGGAAACCATTCGAAAAATTTATCTGGCTTTCGGTGAAAATTTTATGGGCTTCACAGAGAATAAGGACTGTTACTACAGCTTTAAGGACGGCTTTAAGGACGCTCGGTGTGCCGCGCTCCGTGCCGCCATCGAGAGCCACAAACCACCGGATCATTTCTAAACAGATGGCTCTGTGGAGCCGGGACCGTCGTGTGCCATTTCTCTGGTTATCACAAGAGCTGAACATCAACCATTTTCCTGCAGATTTCACTTTTAACAAGAGATTTTGTCATGGAAAGCCGAGCGGAGGCTTCGCGCGTCACGATGGATTCGCTACTGGAACGAGACAAAACCACCTCCGTTTTGGTTTCACAGGACGGCTTTGAGATGGCGTTCAGACAGCTGTCGGTGGTTTTTCCATCGAGTGATTATCCGAGAAATTGTGGATGTGCCTGGACATGCCAGAACATGTCCCGTGAGGCTTCATCACAGCGTTGCTGTGCGCCATGCGGCACCACCGCAACGCGCGAAGTCTCGGCTCCTCTTTCCATGACAAAAACTCCTGTAACAGTAGAATGTGCTGTTCATTTCCAAACTGGACGCTGTGTTTTATCCGGGACGTCATCTGACTAGCACAGGAATTGTGAAAAGACGTGGACATCAGCACTTTTTTGGCACATTGAGACAGACGTGTGGAGGAATTCCGCGCGTCGCGGCAGTGCCGCATGGCGCACGAGGGTTCAAGCTTGTCTGAAGCAATCACATGTGATTCAAATCCATATGGTTTTTGAAAAAAATAATAAGGTCGGATACTTTTCTAATAGACCTCGTAAGTTTGAAACTGTTTACAGTATTTGTTGTGGTGTGTTAATTTTGTTGTGTTGTAGTTTGTCAGCCCTCTACCTCAGGAGATTTTGTTTTAAGTTGTGTTGAGTGATATTTTTTTAAACAAAAATATTGATTGTGATAATAATTTTGTTGTCACATACAATATTTGGCAAAAATGTATCCTAGGTCTTTTGGATCCTTTGGCTCTATGAAGCTTAAATATGAAAAAGTATCGGTATCGATATCAGCGATACTGGGCCTGTATTTACTTGGTATCGGATCAAGACCAAAATTCCCGGTATCGCCCACCTCTACTTGAGACTCAACCTAAAATCAAGGTTTAGTAACTCGACTACAATACAACACATTCCAAAATGTCTAACCATGTCACCTGTGGGTGGAACATTAACCCTGACAGGCTGAATTCAGGGAAACAAAAACCTTCACTCCACAGGTCTGTCTGACAACGTGCCTGAATGGAAACGTCAGATCGACGCAACTGTCCGAGAAGCAACGCTGTGGTGAGTCGAATCTGCTTCTACACTTTCTCCATCGACCTATGTCGTTAATTGTGTACAATTTTTGGGGAGGATGATTTCGGCTTTTCCTCAATTGCAACGATTAATGGTTACAGCGTTGCCGTTTTTTTTTTGTAAATCGTGTTATCCGTCGTTTTGCAGCTAGCAAACGACGCTATCATGCGTCAAGCAATCATCACGGACAGCTCCCTGTTTCTAGAAACTTCTGGTTTGTGTTATTTAAAATAATCATTCATCGTGATTATACACTGTTCCGTCATTGCTAGGGCAGGAATTATACTTCCTGCACAGTTTACATCGAGTGTGGAGCCACTATGCGAGGTCATAACGCTCGTTCATTCACCGCATGTTAGCGAGTTTTAGCAAACAAAGCTAAAGCTACACTTGTGCTGCGTTCACGTTCCGATCCGGAATCAGATTTTTTTTGTGTGTTTGTGTTTCTCTTTTGGGCTCAATTCTCTTTTTGCACGAACGCAGCATACTGTGTGTTGGACGTGAGAGAGAAGCATGGACCCACATAAGGTGTCGGAGTTGAAGGGTTTTGTACAAATGTGCAAATCCAATCCAGCGATTCTGCACCTTCCTGAGATGGACTTTCTCCGGAACTGGCTGGAAAGGTTGGTCCACAGTGACACACAGTATAACTGCCCTACAGTTACACTGTTGGACAGCTCAAAAGTACTCTTTGAAGGAAGTTATTATGAATGGGCTCTTTTTCATTTTCTTTCTAACTAAACAAAGAGGTGCCAAAATACTTTCCTCTGCAGGCCTACAGGTCTTGCGGTGTGTAAGCTCCAGAATGAAGCTTGAAGTAACATCTTAATTGTTATGGTGCCAAGTGTTACTCATGTTGAAGTAAATTTGCTTGGGATCTTATCACTCACAGAATTCTTCCACATAATTCTGTATTTCAGCATGGGTGCAAAACTTCCTCCCTCACCAACGAAAGGGGATTCGTGCAAGGTGAAACATTGTGATGCTTCATCTGTTTTCTTCTGTTTATGCAGTCTTGTTTCAGTCTTATTGCAATAGAGTGCTCTCGTCTATAGGGAAGTTGTCCATGTGGTCCGGCTCCTACAACTGCTCCACCACCTGAACCTGAGCCTCCTATACCATCTGAGAGTGAGGAGAGTGAAATAGGTTTGTGCATCTCACCCATTAGCTGATTTTCTTTAAATACAGATAATGACTGAAGGTTCTCAAGGGTTCAGTGAGACTTGAGATTTAAAACCTATTAGTTTACTTATGGTTCAATTCAGTTTTATTTGTATGTAGCCAAATCACAACAGTGCTGCCTTTGTGGCCAATGGTTGGCCACATTTTATGCTTCATACACCCAACTGTGGTGTAACTGACACATGCTGTATGTGGGTGCTGTTAGACAAATTCAAAAATTTTAGATTTAAAAAAAAAAAAAGATGATAAAAAAGATGAATTATTATATAAAATACTGCATCCTGCCAGAACAGATGTTTACCTTTAAGGCAGCCTTTCTCAAAGAGTAGTCTGTGGACCACTGATGGTCCATGCTTGACCTCTAGTTGTCCCTGACTATATTTGTAAAATATCACATTTTAAATTGATATCATACTTTAACTTAAGTGTTTCTAAACTGTTAAACATTACTCTGAAGTCTTATAGATCTTAGCATGTTGTAAGCAAATGTATTTGTAAAACTGTCAATGTTGGGTTGTAATTTGTAATTTACTGTTGGAGCAGTAAGCAGGCCTATTGTTTTTTGATATTTTGTGAGGTAGGTGTTCATCAGAGATTTTATTTTTTTCTGTGTGTTAAGTGGCCCTTGGTCTGAAAAGGATTTGAGAAACATAACTCTAAGGCTAATATGTCACGGAGCAGTGAATGCTGATGAACATAGCAAATTTCTGCTGCCCTTGAGGAAGAATTGCTTTGTCTGTCTACTGCAGCTGTCCTCCTGAAGAAAAGAAGAAAAGGTACACCGTTTGGGTCAGACTGGTTGCAAACCAAAAGGAACTTTAGTAATACCTTATAACTTCTTACAGATGCGTTTGCAACTGTTTGTTGGAAAATAAATTCGCTAAGAAATTTTGAGCATGTTCAAAATTTATTTGTGACAAGAATTACTGTTTGTGACCCTAAAACTGCTTGCAGACTATTTTGCAACCTTTTACGAAAATTTGCTACGTTCATCAGCATTTGGCGCTCGGTGAGATATGGGCTTAAGGGTTACATGGTGTATTTAAATTGTGTAACTTTTTTTTGACAGTAGTGTGTTTGAAATTTATAAATGTCTTAATTTCAGTTTCAAATATGTATATTTGCATATTTTCCACTAAGCCTCAACTATTAGGATTGTGCCACAGATACGCAAAATAATTGTGCATTTTGTGATAAAAGCATGAAATTTGGCGCACACATTCTAAATTAACTGTTTATTTTTAGATGTGGAGGTATCCTGGAGCTGACCTCTGACCTCCAGGGGTCAATGAAGAATTGCACAGGGGGTCACAATTTTAAAATGTTTTAATCATATTGAAAGGTATACCATATTATTTGTCTGATCATAAAGATTCCAAAAAGGGTATAGTTTGTACGATCAATGACTGAATGTCATGGGGTAAAAGCAGTGACAAAGGTTGATTTCAGTTTGAACAGAGGTCAAAAGTTAAAGTTGCTCCAAATTTGGTAAAAAAAAAAAAAAGAAACAAGTAAAGCAAATTATTGGTTGAGCTAAAGGATTAATAAGTGGAATAGTTTTGACTGTGTTCAATGTTTGGTCTCCAAAATTAAGGTCAAACAGTGTTGACGTCCATTGGATTCTATGACGTGACGCGTTACCCTGTAACATGATGACTAAACATGACAAATGGTGCAAACTATTCCTTTTTAAATCCCTATCAACTCAAACAATTTGCATCACTCGTTAACTTAAATTGGAGCAACTTTAAGTTTTGGTCCCAATATAAACTGAAATGGACCTTTGTCATCCTTTTTTGCTGTTTTTATCCCATAAATCATAACACTTTGGATTATTGGATCATAACACCGGATTTTGGATTATAACACCGCTAGGATTATTTGTAAAAATTTTAATATTCAAGCAGGAGTGAGTTTTGACAGACAGAAAATAGCCGGAGTCTGCCCCCTTGTGGGTGTGTGGGGACTGATTTACTTTATTCTCCTGGAATATGTTTTGAGTGAGGAGGTAATAGTGGACATGAAGACAGTAATGCTGTGTTCACATGTCAGTGGTGGATAACCCTCACAGTGGTCATTGTGGTCAAATTCCTGTCATCTGCAGAGGCAAACTAGGTGAAGACCTGAGAAGCTGTCATTTTTCAATGCTAACAGCACGGACAATAGTTCACTTAACTGAAATATACAACAGAGTTTTAGCATTTTGCACAGCTTTATAATTAAAATAGGAATCCCTGGCTCTGATGGTATATTAAAAAGTTAATGTTTTTCTGAAGTTATAGATTAATTCCTCTCTGTAGTATCACACATTACTCACAATTACCTAATTAAAAACAGGTGACTCTGCACTTAAATAATCCATCTGTCTGTTTTTTTTTTTTTTTTTTTTTTTAACTCGTTAAAGATAAAACATCATTTGGTTTGTCCTTGCTGGGGGAATGGGCAAACGTTGAAATTTTTTAACTTTTGACAATAACCGTAGTTGTGCAGTTTCCACAGCCAGAGGTGGTGGAATGTTTCTGTCCACATCTCATTGAAAATAATAGAAGACTTGGGTTACTATCTGCCTCTTATGCCGTGTTCACACCGGGCGCTACGCGAGCGGCAGCAGCACAGGTTGCCATGTAATCCCTATGGAAGGAGATGTTGTGGCGCCACACAACGTGATGCGATGGACACGAATGAAGCGACGCGACTGAAGCGATTTTGAGTGATTGGCGCGATATTGCGTCGTCGCCTTGCCCTCCTCCCCAGGTTGAAAAATCTGAACTTTTTCGTCTTGTCGCGCCGCGATGACCAATCAGGGACTGGATATATTGTGACGTGAGATGTCTGGAGTTTGACTGAGTTGGATGTGAACATGTCCTGTCTCTGTTAGCAGCCTGTGAGCAGGACTTATGTCCCTTTTGTCCTTTATTTCACAATTATGACAGAGTTTTTGGAGCGAGCAGCAGCCCCGCAGCAGGGAGAATGGAGGGTTTTTTTTTTGTTGTTTTTTTTTTACGTGCACGCGCTAGCAAATCATCTGTGAAGATTATTTTATTAACTACACAGATGTATAATAAAACAAATGGTGACTGGTTTCTAAACACAATTATGATAGAGTTTGGGGGAAGTGGGAGCAGCAGCCCCGGCTTGACTGACAACTGGAGCCGGCGAGCGGAATGGAAGCTCCTCCTATTTGATGACGCACTGGGGCGAATTTTCGCAGGGAAAGCACAGGGACGCAACGGATGCAAATTTGTGGCGTCTGGTCGCGCCCGGTGTGAACGTGACATTATAGCCAACATTAATGCAGCATAAGTGCTACAACAGTCTGACATTTGACCCCAATGACCTTGAACATTTAACAACTTATTAACCTCTGGTTGACCTTTACAAACATAATTTTAAACTTTTCTTTCAAAGTCTGAGTGTCTCTGAGTGTCCTCCCTGTGGTTTAATTACAAACACAGCTGCAGTCCTGTGACACATAACAACAAACTTGTACACTTTTTTTTTTTTTTCTTTTCAAAATACACCTAAAATCTCTTCCTGAGGACAGTATGTTGTAAAATACGCTCAAAATCTTACCTATCATTCAGGTCGTGCTTTCCACATAAATACACAAATTCTTGATTGTTCCTGCTAAAAGACTGCAAACCGGAGGCAAATCCAGGCGGAAAGAGGGTATTGTGAGAGAGACGTGCCCCCCACAACACCCCTTGATTAAAGGTCTGCTTTTGAAGACATACTAATACTTAATAATAATTTTAACAACTAAAATGTTTAAATTAATTTAACTTTTTTTCATAACTAAAGTGGGATGTGAAGTACTATCTTTTTTTTTTTATGTAATGTCTAAGTTCTGGCATTACTGGGTCAAAATAGTAATCAAAAAACCCTCCAGAATGCATGGCTGGACATCAACGACGACCCCCCCATGCAGGTCTGGGATTTTAATTGGCATTCATTGAAGTAACAGCACTAGAAAAGTTGTCCCCTATAAATGTCTTTGTCCTGAAGTATTTAAATAATGTATAGGTTGAAGTCTTTCTAGTATAATAGGATGCTGCGTTAGAAAAGAGCAGCGACGGTTAGTGAGTAAAATATAATGTAGTTCAACAGGAGAACAATTTGCTGTTTTTTTTTTTGTTTTTGTTTTTTAAAGCTGTCTCCACCTTGTTTTCGCTTAAATCCTAGGATGTGATCACAAAAGTGTTTCCATAAAAAGGTAGATGGTGAACAGTTTATGATTTAGCTGTGGGAAAAAATATTTTTTATATAATATAGCTTTAATCCCTACATTTGTAGAGATTTTTAGACAATATTTTTGTTAACATAGGCAGGTGTTAACCCTTACTGATGAACAGTGAATAATTTCTCTCCTTGTGATAAATGATGAAGTAAGACTGATCCACATACTACAGAAATTTAATTTCAAGTGGATCTACTACTGTAGAAATGCACTGCCATTATGTCTATCAAGTAACCATGGTTTTGAACATTTGCTTTTTAAGAAATCGACAAAGATGGAGTGATCGAACCCGATACAGATGAGCCTCAGGAGATGGGAGAGTTTGAAAATGTTGAGGTGATATTTATTTTATTTTTATAATGTATTTGTAAATCAAAGATGCACACATTGTTAGCAGTTTATCAAAATAAACCACAAGCTTGGAAAATACATTTTGAATTGAACAGACTGTGATTAGTGTTTGACTCCATCTGTTTTCCTCAGGTCACAGAGGAGATGATGGACCAGGCCACTGAGAAGAAGATGGAGGCCATTAATGCTCTAGGAGAGGGTAGATTGAAGTTACAGTCACAGTGAAGAATATACCAATAATTGGCATCTGAATGTATCGCTAATATCTGTTTATATGGTGGGTTTATTTTTTAAGGTGACCTCCAGAAAGCTCTAGAGCTCTTCACTGAGGCCATCAAGCTGAACCCTTGCTTAGCCATCCTGTATGCCAAGAGGGCCAGGTAGGACCATGTTCTATTAAGCATTTAGAAACATGTTATTTAGCATCAAGAAAAGGTTTCATAACTTCTCTATAACATCATCTGTTATGTATGACTTTGACTGGTGAGTGTACTCAGTGGTTGTCTTTGTGTTAGTGTGTTTATCCGGATGCAGAAACCCAACGCAGCCATAAGAGATTGTGACAGAGCAATCAAAATCAACCCAGACTCTGCACAGCCTTACAAGTGGAGGGGTAAAGCTCATAGGTATGTTACTATTTATTTAAAAAAAAAAAAAAAAAAAAACTCCACACACCACAGATTTTTTTTTTTTTTTTCTTTTCAGCAAGGGGATGTTGCATCATTAGCCCATTAAGGTCGAAAGTAGCTGAGACGTACACGTGAGGAAGGCAGAATGATTTATTGGGAATGTACTTTGGGTTTTTAGCTCTCAATGTGAAAGTTAGATATCAGACAATGGCTGATGAACTGAGTGAGAAGACTGGCATTAGCAAGTAATGGCAGCGATTCAGATTACATTTCATTGGTCACGTCTTAGGCAGTGGCATCTTTTAAAACTCAGTTGCACAGGGCAGCACTGATGTGTTGCACTCTGTGTTCATGGGCTTAAAGTGTAGGTGACATTATATGTAATGTTTTTTGAGTATTAAAGACTAAAATTAAACAGTTTTAAATTTATCCTTTTCTGGTGTGCAGTTACTGAAAAGATAAATATTCGGATTTTGAACTGTGCGCCACTAAAAACAGGAACTTACTGGCGAGTCCCAACATTGGAGAAGGAGGAGGAAGTGACATCAGCACAAGAACCATTATCTTAGTAGCCCCATTACTTTATGGATTTTTACAGGCTGCTGACATTCCTGTTTCGACTGAGTGGTTCGGGTTGGAGCTGCACTGTGTTTTCGGTGTGAGAACTGTTCATTTTCGCCTGCAGAATCCTTTTGACTGGCAGGTGGAAACACTTATATTGACAAGCGTGCACACGGTGTCTGTGGCTTCTCCACTCAACACAGAGGCAAACTGGGTATTTTCAGATTATTTTATTCTTTTGTGGATCATGGCATAATTTTGTCCCATGAGACGTTACGAGCAGATGAGGGACTCTGGGAGTCTTTTAACTTGTGGCTCGTTAAGAGCAGAGACTCGATCCATCAGTCGCAATAACGGATTACAACCAGTGCTGTAACCTGGCACCAAGCTCCTGTGTGACAAATGGAGTTTCTTCTGCCAAGACAGGAGGAATTAAATTATTTTCAGATGTCATTTTGTAAAGGTGGATAAGGTTCAGATGATCTCACTGAAACGGACAGGTAAGACTATATTATTTACGTCTCCTGTGAATGGTTTTAATATTTAATAATGTGTTATGCTACTAATGTACAGTATATTAACTGTATTCAAGAAGGAAACAATATTTATTTTAATACATAACTGATATTTTCAGTCCCTCATGCCATTATTCAGATTTGAAATGTATGTACCTTTTTCTAAGAAACTAAATAAAAATCCACACTTCCTCATCACTTTTTTCCTGATAGCAAAAAAAAAAAAAAAAAAATCAGTCAATTATGACCACAGAGCTGGGGAAAAAAGATTATCATCTCCAGCATGCTGAAATCACCTGTATTTATTTTATAATCACCATTCTGTGTTCTGAACTCTGCCAATATCGTCACCGTTGTCAGACTGAATGTTTTCCTCCAAGGTTTAGGCTGAATCTCAATTCTACCCCTTCCCCTCCATTTTGCACGGGCACGAGAGACAGAGGGGTATCTCAATTCTCTTTTTGGAGTGAGGGCTACAAACCCCTTCAAACGGAGTGAATCTGGATGCACACTCCATTTGGAGGGGTAGGAGGAGCTTAGCGCTGCCTCCACAGAAACGAACATGTCGCCGAAAGAGCCGCACAAATGTAAGTGGCTTTCATTACAAATTATGCTGTTTAGAAAGTTATAACTTGCCAAAAAAACTTTACAGGCAATTGCCTATGACAGCAACCTGTATGCTGCTGGATGCATGTTTGCGTATATTGTAACTTCACTCGTGTGCTGAGGTGTTATAATGCATATACACACGAACGCTACGATAAGACACTTTTATTTCTCACAAGAGAGAAAATCATGATAAAGGATAAGCACGTTAATTTGTATGTTCATAAATCTTTTGATAATAGCGATCCCTGCTGTTCGATTACAAGGTTGTAACACGTGTGTATTTTGTAAATAAACAGGGAGCCCTGAGCACACTCGTCTCCTAATAAGCTTTCGGGCAGAAAATGAGAAGTTCTATTTCATTCCTACTGACTGCCAGAGGGCGGTGCTTAGCACCTGGATAACTACATGTGCGCAGCAGCAGAGAGGTCGAGAATATATACCAACAAAGTCATGCCATTGGATGTGACCTGCGTGACTTCACTGGTTGTCTTTATATACCAGGCGTACCCAGCACTTGTTTCTTTTCTACATTCTCATATTCTGAAGAGGTTGAGACCGCATTTGTCTAAGATTGTCGCGCTCGCTTGTTGCCTCGTAAACCACTTTGGTTGGAGCTACGTACACTGCACATGTCCTCCAGAGGCTGTGAGACACGGCTTCACTGTTTTGTATTCTTCAGATTCGCCTGTCGTGAGTTCACTAGCTGCTAGCCGCTAAGACTTTAACTGTGTTGTTTCGACGAAGGCTGGCTACTTGTTTAGCTTTGTCTCTAACCCTGTTAACTAAGTGGTAGTGTGTGTATCAGAACCAGTATAGTGTACTGTGTTGGGCTTGACGTGAATGTTTTCCATTCCTTGAAGTATTTTCGTCTGCGCTACCGCCATTTTACTAAGTTCAACAGCTCCACTAGCAGCTGCTGTTGTCGTTGATGTAGGTGATTCCCGTTATTAGGAGCAATTGCTACAACCTCTGTGCCTTGTGTTAGTACTTACGCTGTGTGTGTGATTCACGCTTTGTATTGCTATCTGTAACCATCAGGGCTTGTGTTAGCCATCTTCACGCAGTTCACAATAATGTCAGGGACTGTGTTGCATGGCTGTAGTACCTGTTTGGCTCCTTTGAGCCCAGGAGATGGACTTATGTTTGGCCCTCGTGTCTTGGGATCAGACACCTGAGGGAAGCCCTGACTGACGATGCCTGCCTTAATTGTGCCAGTATACCACTAGCGGAGAGGTCTCACAGCATTGGAAAGTGGGCTGCCCAGTGCGACTTTGGCCTCCAGCCCCAAGAAGGAACCAAAGCACCGTAAACACACCCATGCAGAGGCTTCTTCTGCTAAGAACGTTAGTCATGACCATGCTTTGGCTGAAAAGGTTGAAACATTGACTTCTGAGTCTGCTCAGATTAAGTCCTTACTTCTGAATCTACAGCCTAGGGATGCAGTGACAGTTCCTGTTGTCCCTAATGAGGCTGATCAGACCGAAGTAGTTATTCAACAGGAAGAAGATTTCATATCTATTGCTGCGACTGATTCTTTGTACATGACAAGTGATGACAAGTGCTCGGCCGGATGCCCACTGCCCACAACCTCAGTGTAGGGTCACTGATGACCTCCTCGCCAAGTGCTGTGACGTAGATGCTCGCATTGGTCGCCTAGGCAACTCACTGTCCCATTTAGCCCTTGCCCTCTCAGTCTTTGAGGGAGGCAGAGGTTGATGATGCTACTCAAAGTCTTAGTGATGCAAACTTTGGAGAGTGCTGTTGAGGCTAGTAAAACTCAGGCTCAGCCTGTCAGACGTGCTACAACTTTTCACTCTACATCCAGGCTCCCGCCTACTTCCAGAGCTGCACGTGCCTTCGCAGTTGAGAGCCAGCTGTCCCAGTGGCCTGCCTTTCGGGAGCCTACAGGCAGACCACCGAGAACTGAACGGTTCACAGAGCTTCCAGTAATCGCACCCAGAGGTCCTCAGGGACGTGAAGCAGAGGTGGTCGGGTCTGACTGCCAACGTTTGGCCTCCAGCTGTTTTTCAGTAACTCATCTCAGGTACTGGGAGACCCAAGTTCAAGATCCATGGGTGATTTCAGCTTTGTTCGAGGGTTACAGTATTCATTTCAGATGTCGTCCTCCAAAGTTCAGTGGGGTGAGGATGACTGTTGTTTCCGACCCAGTGAAGTCTGCCGCCCTACAACAGGAGGTTTTGGAACTCCTGGAGAAGGGAGCCATAGAGCCAGTTCACAGTTCAGACCAGTTCAGAGGGTTCTATTCAATCTACTTCCTTGTTCCAAAGAAGGATGGCTGCTTTCATCCTATCCTCGATCTCCGACGTCTGAATCGTTATCTCAAGGTGCTGCAGTTTCACATGCTCCGCACAGTAGATGTCCTTCAAGCTATCACACCAGGAGACTGGTTCACAAGTGTCGATTTAAAGGGCACCTATTTCCATGTCCCAGTGGTGCCTTGTCACAGGCAGTTTCGCCACTTTGCTTTCGAGGGACAGGCATACCAGTTCAGGGTGCTTCCTTTCGGCCTCTCTCTCGCCCCTCATACATTTACCAGATGTATGGCTGCAGCACTAGTCCCACTGCAAGCTTAAGAATCCTACCCTACTTAGACGTTTGGCTTGTCTGCGCTCTGACTCAGGAGCAGGCGCACAACAGTACAGCTCTTACACTGAACCATGTCTCTGTTAGGACTCAGTGAATTTTGCGAAGAGTTCTCTTGTTCTCAGTCAACAAACAACCTTCATCGGCATTGCCATCAACTCCCTAACTATGACTGCATCACCATCTCTGCAGAGAGTGGGCGATGTAATTCATCTCGTCTCACACATTCATCGGACTGTGACGCTGCCTTTTGGTTTGCTGCTTCAGTTGATAGGCAAACTGACTGCAACGTCACTAGTGGTACCTTTGGGACTTCTGTTCTTGTGTCCCCTACAGATTTAGATCATCAACCTAGGCCTCAATTTAAAGATACATCAGCACAAGCTTGTACGACTCTCCAACCAGTGCTTTCTGCACCTCAGATCTTGGGTGAACATAGACTTCATCTGCAAGGGTGTCCCTCTAGGCTCCATCCCTTCTTGTCGAGAGGTGGTTGTTACAGATGCATCACTCAAAGGTTGGGGGGGTGGAATCACAGGATGGTGAGGGGTGTCTGGAGTCCTCAGGAGAGACTTCAACACACAAACGTGCTGGAGCTTCGCGCTGTGCGACTGGCTCTCAAGCATTTCCTCTGGGCCCTGAGAAGAAGACATGTTCTTGTCTGGTCGGATAACACATCTACAATCTACCACGTAAACCAATTAGGGGGGCACCGGGTCCAGTCATTCACTGGCAGAAGCTCGGAGGCTTCTCCTATGAGTGTTGCCTTGCCTTCAAAGTGTTAGAGCAGTTCATCTGCCGGGCATACAGAACAGTGCTGCAGACTTACTCTCCAGACAGAAACCACCACCAGGAGAGTGGAGACTGAACCCGGTTATTGTACAGATGATCTGGCAGAAGTGGACCTCTTCGCTTCAAGCACTTCGACACATTGCCCATGGTGGTACTCCCTCTCGGAACAAGACAGCCTGCTGGGGCAGGATGCACTGGCTCATCTGTGGCCAGACTGTCTCCTGTATGCCTTCCCCCTCTTCCACTACTAATGCTGACACTGCACAGGATAGAGCAGAGCAGTCACAGGGTGCTGCTGGTTGCTCCGTTTTGGCCAGGGAGGATTTGGTTTCCCGTGACTTACAAGCTCCTCGAGGGGGTACCATGGGCTCTCCCAGAGAGGAAGGATTTGTTATCACAGCTACAGGGGAGGATTTGGCACCCTCACCCAGAACGCCTTCAATTGCATGTGTGGCCGTTGAAGGGCCAGACTCCTTGTTAGGTTCTTGTGACCAGGCTGTTGTTCAGACTATCCTTAACTCACGTGCTGCTTCTACCAGGGCTTTGTATGTCAACGGATGGAAGCTGTTTGTCCAGTGGTGTGAGAACTAAAAGTTATATCCAGAGCGTTGCCCTGTGCCTATTCTACTCAAATATTTGCAAGAACTGCTGGAGAAAGGACTTTCTGTTGCTACTTTAAGGGTTTATGTTGCTGCAATCTCTGCCCGGCACGTCTACGTTGACGGCCGGTCAGTGGGTTCGTATTCCTTAGTGTGTCGTTTTTTGAAAGGTGCTCTACGTTTGCGGCCTCCAAGGCTTGCACGCATACCTTCATGGGACCTTCCACTAGTCCTGGAGGGTTTAAGCTTATCTCCTTTCGAACCAGTTGAAAGTGCTGATCTTAAGTGGATGTCAGTGAAAACTGCCTTTCGACTTGCAGTATCTTTGGCAAAGCAAGTGGGAGAGATCCATGCCCTATCTATCGCTGAGAAGTGTTTGCGATGGAATTCTGACCGATCTGTGGTTACTGTGTGGCCTAATCCATCCTTTTTACCTAAGAGAATTTCAGCCTTTCATGTTAACCAGCCAATTTCCTTGGCTGTGTATGCACCGCATTCTTATCAAGGATTATCTGTCTCTGGTTCCCTGTGTCCTGTCCGAATGTTGAAGCAGTACATTAGTGTGACTGCTGGGATTTGGAAAACAGATACCCTGTTTATTACGTGATCACAAAAAAGGCTGTGCTGTATCAAAGCAGCGACTTTCACATTGGGTCATGGATGCCATTTTATAAGTATAAATATACAAGTCGAGGGGTCTTCAGCCTCCAAAAGTTACGTGCCATTCCACCAGAGGGGTGTCCACCTCCTGGGCTGCACTGAGAGGTGTTCCTTTGAGTGATATTTATGCTGCTGCTACGCGGGCTTCCTCCTGTACCTTCGCCCTCTATTACAGACTGAATGTGGCCGCTCCTCCTGCGGTGACGTCGGTGGTGTTGTCTGTCTCCACTCCCCACTGCTGATGTTAGGTGAGTGTGACTCTTCATGAACTTGTTGGTATTAAGTCATCCAGGTGCTAAGCACCGCCCTCTGGCGGTCAGTAGGAATGAAATGGAATGAGTTACGAATGTAACTGAGGTTCTGTGAATTCCGGATGACCGCCAGAGTTGCTTGTCACTCAGTCTTGCGAGTTAATTCCGAAAAGAAACGAGCGCTGGGTACATTTGGTACAGTGAGGAAAATAAGTATTTGAACACCCTGCGGTTTTGCAAGTTCTCCCACTTAGAAATCATGGAGGGGTCTGAAATTTTCATCTTAGGTGCATGTCCACTGTGAGAGACATAATCTTAAAAAAAAAAAAAAAAAAAATCCGGAAATCACAATGTATGATTTATATATATATATATATATATATATATATATACAGCTGCAAATAAGTATTTCAACACCTACCAACCAGCAAGAATTCTGGCTCACACAGACCTGTTGATTTTTCTTTAAGAAGCCCTCTTATTCTGCACTCTTTACCTGTATTAATTGCACCTGTTTGAACTTGTTACCTGTATAAAAGACACCTGTTCACACACTCAATCAATCACACTCCAACTTGTCCACCGTAGCCAAGACCAGAGAGCTGTCTAAAGACACCAGGGACAAAACTGTAGACCTGCACAAGGCTGGAATGGACTACAGGACAACAGGCAAGCAGCTTGGTAGAAGACAACAACTGTTATGATTATTTATTAGAAAGTAGAAGAAACACAAGATGACTGTCAGTCTTCCTCGGTCTGGGATTCCATGCAAAATCCTTTGTGGGGTAAGGATGATTCTGAGAAAGCTCAGAACTACATAGGAGGACCTGGTCAATGACCTGAAGAGAGCTGGGACCACAGTCACAAAGATTACATTAGTAACACATAATGCTGTTATGGTTTAAAATCCTGCAGGGGAGCAAGGTCCCCCTGCTCAAGCCAGCACATGTCCAGGCCCATTTGAAATTCATCAGTGACCATCTGGATCATCCAGAGGAGGCATGGGAGAAGGTCATGTGGTCAGATGAGACCAGAATAGAGCTTTTTGGAATCAACGCCACTTATCAGGTTTAGAGGATGAGAACAACCCCAAGAAAACCATCCCAACCGTGAAGCATGGGGGTGGAAACATCATACTCTGGGGGTGCTCTTCTGCAAAGGGGACAGGACGACTGCACCGTATTGAAGGGAGGATGGATGGGGTCATGTATTGCATCTTCAGTAAGAGCACTAAAGATGGGTCATGGCTGGGTCTTCCAGCATGACAATGACCCCAAACACAGCCAGGGCAACTAAGGAGGGGCTCCGTAAGAAGCATTTCAAGGTCCTGGAGTGGCCTGGCCAGTCTCCAGACCTGAACTCAATAGAAAATCTTTGGAGGGAGCTGAAACTCCAAACCTGAAAGATTCGGAGAAGATCTGTATGGAGGAGTGGACCAAAATCCCTGCTGCAGTGTGTGCAAACCTGGTGAAAAACTACAGGAAACGTTTGACCTCTGTAATTGCAAACAAAGGCTGCTGTACCAAATATTAACATTGATTTTCACAGGTGTTCAAATACTTATTTGCAGCAGTAACATACAAATAAATTATGAAAAAATCATACATTGTGATTTTACGTGTTTTTTTTTTTTTAAGATCGTCTCTCACAGTGGACATGCACCTAAGATGAAAATTTCAGACCCCTCCATGATTTCTAAGTGGGAGAACTTACAGAATTGCAGGGTGTTCAAATACTTATTTTCCTCACTGTATATAAAGACAACCAGTGACGTCACCCAGGTCACATCCAGTGGTGTGACTTTGTTGGTATATATCCTCGACCTCTCTGTGCTGCGCACATGTAGTTATCCAGGTGTTAAGCACCGCCCTCTGGCGGTCATCTGGAATTCATAGAACCTCAGTTACATTCGGAACTCTCGTTTCACCAATGGGAGTAAGTTGGAAAATATATACACACACATGTATGTATGTAACATATAAAATGATGTCCTAATAGACTGCTATTATTTGTCAAGGAAATTTCTAAAGGAAATAATAGGGCTGGATGCAAAAAAAAGAAAAAAAAAGGGAGAATTTGAAAAAGAAATATAAGGTTAACATACATACAGGTGCTGGTCATATAATTAGAATATCATGAAAAAGTTTATTTATTTCAGTAATTCCATTGAAAAAGTGAAACTTGTATAATGTGTACATTCATTCCACACAGGCTGATTATATTTCAAGTGTTTATTTTAATTACTATTCAATTAATTACTAATCAATGATTAATCAGTTCACTACTAATTATTACTATTATTAATGAATACTTATTAGTATAATTAACAATAATTAATTATTAATGCTTTTATTATAAATTACTAATTAACCCCTTTGGGCTGACGGCTGAGACCAGGTTTTACTAAATTATAAATAACTTTTTAATGATATGCGAGAGAAACTTTTTTTGTTGTTGAAAAGTTAACTCTGCGGACATTCGAGCCAGCCGTCCACCATCTTTGTACTCCTCATAGAAGCTGTGTGATGACGTGTGCAAAGTGAGTGTCCAATCAAAATTAGTTCACCGTCACATGGTTTTCCAAAATCCAATCGTAGGGCAGATTTACCTCACGTGATAAACCAAAGATTGTTTTAAGCAGTGATGTGTTACTAGTTGGCCTGTTTGAATAGTCTCCTGGCTGCTGGCTCCAATGCACCTTGTGCCATTACACACAGCAATCAGTGAAAGTCATCAGAGGGAGCAGACAGAGAAACACAGAGGGTGTGAGTTTCAGAGATGCTCCACTCGTCATTGCCTGTGAACGTTATTGAATAAGCCTGTGTAAGCTCTCTCGCTCCGGCATAAAGCACCGTTTGCCATATCAGTGGAGTGAGGGGGAGGGGCCGCTCCTCAGTGTAAAGCCTCGGTCCGAATAATGAAGGCTGAAGAAGGAGCCACGCATGGGTGTGGGGTGATTATTTGAAGAATGACCCACGTTTTCATCTTAACAAGTATCCACTATGAAGGTGCCACTATGTGCCTCTCTGTACCCCGCATGTGCCGCGTAGCAGCCTCTAGTGAGCCACGACCGACCTGTCATTACAGCCTCGAATGGCTCGCATCAGCCACACTAAGCCGCGTAGTGCCATGATAGCGCCATGTTGGCGCACATTTAGGCATGAGTTTGGTCCAAACCTCCAGCCCTCCCACACCTGGTCCCTTTAAACTGTGGGTTTTCAATTCACAGCAGCATTTAAAGATGTCCCTTTTTTATTTTTTTTACGCAGTCCAAAAATAGACACTCCATCACAGTTCCACAGTTGTTCGCTGTGCGCCAGGCTGAAGTCCACCTGTAATGCACCAGACCAGCTAGACCCGAACCACAGGTTCCTGGAGAGCCACCTCTGTGCTCCTTGCTGGCTATGCGGCTCTCTGGCTTTTTTTTTTTTTGCGACTTTAAACACACAAAACTTTGTTTGTCCGTTTATTTCTGCAAAATTGCTCTTTTGCGCGCGCTGCTGTTGTCCTTTCATGGACAGCCGCCTCTCTGCTCTTCCATTCCATCCATGGCTTGCTGGCTTTATTTTTTCCCTGGCTTTAAGCACAATCATTTTTACAAAGTGATTCCACTTTTGACTTTGTGTTTGTCTGTTTATTTCTGCAAAAGCGCTCTTTTGCGCGCGGTGCCGTTCTGCATAGAGAATGAGGTGGCCGTTTTATTATATACACCTGTGGATCATTTTCAATATATATATTTCTTCCGCAGCTTACAAGTCACCATGATACAACTTTTAACTTTGTGTTATGTGTTCAAAGTTGGTCTTTTGCACGCTCTCCACCTGTGTTGCCGCACAGCTCCTGCTCTTAGCTGCTCCACTGGAGTTCTTATCTTCCATGGCTTTAAACACACATCCGCTTTCACGCAGTCACCCAAATTTTAACTTTGTGTTTGTCCAATATTGACTGAAATATCACTCTTTTGTGAGCTGGCGTTCTGCCTAAATGCTCGTTTGAAGCGTGATGAGTCACTACTGCCTCAATGCACGCACACACAGCGGAGCTCATGTGATACATTAATTCCAGAAGTGATTACAGGTATTTTCGGCATCCAAGGTTTGACAGAAAATGATTAATCCGCTACAAAATAATTATTTTATATAGAGTCCAGCGCACAGAGCAGGTGGAATTTGGTGCGCAAAGAGGAGACCCGCTCCAAAAATAGCCTCTCAGGTCCTGCCTCAGTGTGCACACACAGTGATCCATTAACAAGATATTAAATCAGCATACTTTTACATACAACAGACATCAACACACAGACATACTTTTATAGCAAGGAACTGTTTTATCAAGCTATAAAAAACATTAAAAATAATTACCTTAAGCTGAGTGGTTAATGCACTTGGTTTCAGTTCGGAAGGTTCTGGGTTCAAATCCCACCCCTGCCACATTTCTCCATGTAATGTGGAGTTGCGTCAGGAAGGGCATCCGGCGTAAAACCTGTGCCAAATCAACATGCAGATCCACCTTGGATTTGCTGTGGCGACCCCGAGTGCAAACAAGGGAGCAACTGAAGGGACTTACTTTTTACCTTAAGCTGTTCAAAATACATCCCAAATGGAGCAGGAAAGAGAGGAAAAAGTGTCCAGATGAAACAGTCCTCTGTGATGCCAGAAGTGATTAGAAGTGTTTTCAACATCCAAGGTTTGGCAGAAAATGATTAATCCACTATATAGAGTCCAGCGCACAGAGCAGGTGCAGTTGTGTGCGCAAGAGGAGGAGCCGCTCCAAAAATAGCCTCTCAGGTCCTGCGAAGGTGCCAGGTACACGGATAATGGACTTTTTGCAGACTCGTAAGCACCACGCAAATGCCTCTAAGCCGTCGCAGTAACTCGAACACAAACTGCGCCACGCTGTTGTTGCTAAATTTTGAACATCTTGAAATTAGCGCCACGCTTGGAGAGGAGCCTCGTTAACTGAAGATAATGCCTCTAAGTGCCACTCTGAGCCACTATAATGCCACGATAGCTCACAAAACAAAAAAAACAGGGTGCGTGGCTCCTTCTTCACTCGGTAGGACCGAGGCTTCAGGAGCCAAAGTGGGCAAAGTGTGGAAGCTGCTTTCAGAACAGAGCACTCAAACACAGTATAAGTAGAAGTTTGTGATGTGACCTTTGTGTAATAGCAGACAAAAATTGCTTTGAGATGAAGACAAACAAAATGCATAGACCATTTTGTATATATTGTTCAAAGTGTGCATTTGTGTTTATTGGTAGAACCTTTGTTGTACAGTCTTTTACAGAAGACCGCAAATTACTTTTATAAAGTATCAAAACAGTTGTTTATTATAGTTTGCTGTGTGTTTTGAATAAATGTGTGTGGAAAATTATTTCCGCTTTACTTTTTCCTTTCTTATTTCTGATTGTAAACCTTTATTACACTTATAAAACACCACTATAGCATATATATTCTGAAAGTACAGGTTGTCCTGAAAAAAGACATAAAACTTGATTGTGGGATGCAGGGAGAGCTGTTAACAGCAATTCTAAAACATTTATGCCAGGCGAGTGAACTGTCCAAAAAATGCCCTCGGACCCCAGAGGGTTAATTAAATTAATTAATACCATAAAATTCTCCGACATGATTGCAATGAGTTGAAGAAATCTGCGACTTCTACTATTTCTATGCATTTATGCAGAAAGGCGAAAAAATAAAAAGAGCAAACAGGCTACTGCAACAAGTTGCGCTTTGGTTGCCATGTTGACAAACAGTGAAGACAGCATTACGGGCAGTTTTTTTTTTTTTTTGTTTTGTTTTTCCCCCCTGCCCGTAAGGCGGCAAGGTGTCTCAAGTCATAGGGCAAGAGGCATACCCCTTCACCTTACCCCTTGTTTTAAAGGAGTAGGGGTAGGGCCAAGGGGAAGGGGTACAAAAGAGAATTGAGATTGGGCCTTAGTCTCCCTCATTGTGGTCTAAATAAGGCTCAAAACCATAAAGCTGCTTCAGAAAAACCTTCAGACTGGACTTAAAAAAAAAAAAAAAAAAAAAAAAAAAAAAAAAAAAAAAAAAAAAAAAAAACCACACTGGAAAAAAAAATGGCCCAAAAACAGCTCGACCTCCCCTGTGTTTACAATTGATTTGGGCTTGAATCCGCAGGTCCCGTTCTCCCGATGATGTAGCAACAATATGGCCGCAGCTGAGGGCTAAAATAGAGCACAGGCTTCAGACAGCTGTTGTTTATTCTTCACCTGCACACTTATCAACTTTAAAATATCAACATTTCATCATTTTTGGTGATGATTTGTGCACATGTTTTGGTGTCACTTACAGTTTAAGTTGTGTGTAGGATATAGCGGTGTTTATTAATAGAAATGGGATACAGCGTTCCGTAAATTAGTGTTTAAATGAGCTGCAATAAAAAGCAGATACAGTTTCTTAAGCTTAGATTGGGCCCTTCGTATCTCCCTGGGAACGGGTCAGCTCATGGAGGCCACTGTGTTGATGCAGTAGATCAAAAAGGACATACATACTGCACTGCTTACATTTTTCAGAGTGGACTGAGGAAAAAAATGAATCTAAATCAGCGGTTGCTCCCCTGTACATAGGGTGGGAAAACTAATGAAAATCATTAGTCGACTAGTCGGGTACCATTAGTCATCAACTAGTCTGTGACTAAATTTGACATTGAATGAATTAAGCCAATTTCAATTCTTCATGGTGAAACTCAAATGTGACATTTATTTTTGCAAATGTAAGCACAAAATCACAAGTACAAAAAACTGCATTAGTATGAAGACTATTTGCATTAATTTACTTGACATAGACTGCTCCAGGGGTGTTCAACTTGTTCCAGGAAAGGCCGATAGGGTGCAGGTTTTCTTTGCAACAACCCACTCCACCAGGTGATTTCAATGTTTAACTGATTCCATCTGCTCAAAGTGATGTTAATCAGTGAAATCACCTAGTGGGTTGTTGCAAAGAAAATTTGCACCCTCTCAGCCCTTTCTCATGTTAAGCCATTCTAATGGCACATTGTGCATTCTTAAGGTCCTTGCGTGTGCTTTTTACTACTTTTCTTCGTGCATCCTGTAAAGTGTATTGATGGCTGAACAAAACCTTGAGTGTAAATATTTGCAAACACTGTGTTTGTGTGTCGCTTTAGGTTGCTGGGCCATTGGGAGGAGGCAGCGAAAGATCTGGCCACAGCATGTAAACTGGATTATGACGAGGATGCCAGTGCAATGCTGAAGGAGGTCCAGCCAAAGGTAAACCTGCTGGTAGCTGGATGACTACAGTACATCTACCTGCCTTTATTTTTATATATATATATATATATATATATATATATATATATATATATATATATATATATATATATATATATATATATATATATATATATCTTACTAGGGTTAGGACTAGGGGGGAGAAGGTAGTACTCACGATATCATGAAAATGAATCTTACAATATGAAATCACTTTAAGTCCATAAATCTATATAATTGGTGGATGAAATGACTTGGACGTGTACAACCCCAATTCCAATGAAGTTGGAACGTTGTGTAAAATGTAAATAAAAACAGAATACAATGATTTGTAAATCTTCAACATATATTCAGTTGAATACACCACAAAGACAAGATATTTAATGTTCAAACTGATAAACTTTATTGTTGTGCAAATATTTGCTCATTTTGAAATGGATGCCTGCAACACTTTTCAAAAAAGCTGGGACAGTGGTATGTTTGTCATTGTGTTACATCACCTTTCCTTCTAATAGCACTCAGTAAGCGTTTGGGAACTGAGGACACCAATTGTTGAAGCTTTGTAGATGGAATTCTTTGTCATTCTTGCTTGATGTACGATTTCAGTTATTCAACAGTCTCCGTTGTCGTATTTTGTGCTTAATAATGCGCCACACATTTTCAATGGGCAACAGGTCTGGGCTGCAGGCAAGCCAGTCTAGTACCAGCACTCTTTTACTACAAAGCCACGCTATTGTAACACATGCAGAATATGCCTTGCCATTGTCTTGCTGAAATAAGCAGGGACGTTCCTGAAAAAGTTGTTGTTTGGATGGCAGCATGTGTTGCTCCAAAACCTGGAAGTAGCTTTCAGCATTGATGGTGCCATCACAGATGTGTAAGTTGCCCATGCCATGGGCACTAACACACCCCCATACCATCATAGATTCTGGCTTTTGAACTTTGCGCTGGTAACAATCTGGATGGTCTTTTTGCTCTTTTGTCCGGAGGACACGACGTCCATGATTTCCAAAAACAATTTGAAATGTGGACTCATCAGACCACAGCACACTTTTCCACTTTGTGTCTGTCCATTTCAAATGAACTCAGGTCCAGAGAAGGCGGCAGCGTTCTGGATGTTGTTGATGTATGGCTTTCGCTTCACATGGTAGAGTTTTAACTTGCACTTGTAGATGTAGTGACGAACTGTGTTAACTGACAATGGTTTTCTGAAGTGTTCCTGAGCCCATGCGGTAAGATCCTTTACACAATGATGTCAGTTTTTAATGCATTGCTGCCTAAGGGATCGAAGGTCACGGGCATTCAGTGTTGGTTTTCGGCCTTGCCGCTTACGTGTAGAAAGTTCTCCAAATTCTCTGAATCTTCTGATTATATTATGGACTGTAGGTGATGGTATCCCTAAATTCCTTGCAGTTGAATGTTGAGAAACATTGTTCTGAAACTGTTGGACTTTTTTTTCACGCAGTTGTTCACAAAGTGGTGATTCTTGCCCCATCTTTTGGGGATACTCCTTTTATACTCCATCATGACAGTCACAATTAGTGTCCTCAGTTCCCAAACGCTTATTGAGTGTTGTTAGAAGGAAAGGTGTTGTAACACAGTGGTAAACATACTACTGTCCCCAGCTTTTTTGAAACGTGTTGCAGGCATCCATTTCAAAATAAACAAATATTTGCACAAAAACAACAAAGTTTATCAGTTTGAACATTAAATATCTTGTCTTTGTGGTGTATTTAGTTGAATATAGGTTGAAGTGGATTTGCAAATCATTGTATTCTGTTTTTGACATTTCACACAACATCCCAACTTCACTGGAATTGGGGTTGTAGTACCACTTGTATCGCTAGACTGTAGACCCAGTCTGAGTGTTACCTGATGTCACATCTGTTTCAAACAGACCTAAGAAAACCTAATGTAACATTTCTCTGAATATCAGTTTGAACACTGACGATTATTTCCTTTAAGGAGTGCCAGACAGAAAGTGCAGAAATGAAGAATGGGACAGAACCTTTTATTTGTGTGTTCAAAAACATTGAGATGCACAGACCATTTGCAAGTTGAACGTACGAGGCAGGGAGTCAGATCAGCTGTGAATCAGTGTCTCTGGGCTTCATCACTGGACAGCGAGCCTGTTCAATGTGAACTTGTTGCCTTGGGAGCAGGCTGCTGCTGCGGCAGCACAAAATGTCTTTCCACTTTTAGCAGGGAAAATTTTCATAGAAGATGGCTAGTAGAATCTCCAATTCCACCAAATCGTACATTCTACTTTGACATATATATTATGTAATTGCAGTACATGTGGAAGCGTATTTCTGAAGTGTTGTGATACATATCGTATCGGCACCCATATATCGTGATTATGTTGGCCCAGCCTATATGTGTGTGTGTATTTTTATTACATTTGCACCTGGAGAATAAGCTGCCTCCTTAGTTATTAAAGCAGCTCAAAAATAAGTAAATGTTAATTGCATGCTATGAAGGATGTTTTTAAATCTTTTCACTTGAACTTGATACAAATGAGCTTTTCAATTAGACTGCCAAAAGCTTTTAGTGACACTGCAACACAGGTGACTGACACTTCCAACTGTTGGCTTGTTGTGCATTATTCTCTTTTCAGGCTCATAAAATCTTTGAGCACAGACGTAAGTATGAGCGTAAGAGGGAAGAGAAAGAGATCAAGGAGAAACAAGACCGGATAAAGAAAGCCAGAGAAGAGCACGAGCGTGCTCAGAGGGTGAGTTACTGTGGAGGACAGTGACATGCTTGTTAGAACTCTGGATTTCCTTTCCAAAAACCAAACACGCTTGAAATTCATATCTCTTGTGATGTGTTCTCATTTCATAATGTCAAACACATTCATTATAAGATCATTCCATATGAACTCAGCCAGCGGTCTCATGGTGAGCGATTCAGATTTGGCTTTTAAAAAAACAAATTGTACCTGTACGTATATAATGAACATGTAGAAAATCTAAAGGGTTTCTGAACTATGGGCCCTTAAAAAGGGGTGTTGTGCCTGTTTTTGACATTCGAGAATTGCATGTGTTCTGTGTAGCTGATTTTGGATACCAATATCTCTGGAAGAAAGATAAGATTTCTGTCTGAAATTTGCTTTCATGGGTAATTTGGGCCCAGGCTTTCAGATTCTGTCATCAAGAAAGGCCTATCTCACTTAGTTTGAGTTGTTGGTCTCCAAAGTGGTGAATATTTTATGTGCAAAATCAATTTTCAGGGGGCCAGTGTCAACATACAATCATTTAAAACAGGCTATGGATGCTGGATTCCTTCAATTTGAGGAGAGAGCTGTCTGCAGGAGAGAACCTGACTCTGAAATGTCTTAATTTAGAAATTAGGGGACTCTAAAAATGGTTCTGTCTTAAAAAAAAAAAAATATATATATATAAATAAATTATAGTGTCCCAAAAAAATATACATTTAAACACTCGGTTTGACCCTTAAATGCTACAAACTTAATCACTTATGTTTCTTTTTTACTTGCACAGACCCTAAAGTTTATGTTGATGCCAAGCAAGACTCAGGAAAATGCCAAGATTAACCATACTACAGCGAACAAAAATTGAGTTTTGGCACCAGACCAAGAGTGTCAAACAGGTGCAGTGACTTTATGCTAGACTGACAAAATGCAGGGCCAATATTGACATTGGTATGAAAAACTTCAACTTTTCAGCTTTCTATCCAGCCATAAATTTATTTCCTAGACATATGCTTTGACCATTTTCTTTGCTGATAAAATGTTGCATATTTTTTTAGGACACCCAATGTATACTTTTTGACCGGCAAATTCACCATCTGGGCAACGATCCATGGTCATGAAACTTTCTACATTATTGTACATATTTTAAAATCATTTGCTCAAAAAATCAGCTTAAAGGACATGTCGCACCAAAATCATAGAAATTTAGATTTAGGCTGTTAGTGACCATCTGATGATCCACCGGGATTACTTTGTGCACTTCCTTGACCAGTTTCAAAGTATACGGCATTCGCAGTAAACGGCTACGCAGACGTCCAAACATAAAGTAGTCGTGTGTTTCCGACAATTGACGTTGCAACGAGAAGTGTCCCAGGGTGGGCTTCAATGGAATGTATCTAATAACGTTATGCTGCATTTACACATAGGCAAGACGCAATACGAATGTCATATTTGCGTCGTTCTTGGCACATTCCTGACATTCTTAACGTGACTTAACGCATCTGAATAGGTTTCTTAATAGTGCATGTTGGTCCGTGATATTTGTGATTTTTGTGGAGCATGTTTTTGGCTGTCAAAAAATCTTCCACGAACGTCACGCACCACCATTGTTTCGCCTCATATCGCGGAGGTCGCAACTGAGCTTGTTGATCTGTCTTGATGAGTGGTGATCCTTAATAGAGCCTGACAGTGTTCTTCTCTGATGTGCACACAATTAAACCCTGCTGCCACACATTCAGTTTCATTGCTGCAGTGTGCTGAAGAAGGACAGTGACGCTAAGTTGGCTAAAAGTCTCACTCCAATGCTCCTCAGCGCACTCCTGCAGGTGTTCCACCTGCTACATGTGCCTGATGTTTGGGGAAAATGAGTGAGACGATTGCCACGTGGAGCCACACATCTGGCTCTTAGTCTCCTCCTCCTCTCTGCGCAGCTCCATGGCACAGAGCCCAACTTCTTCTGCTGTGGCTTTCGAGGAGCAAACTGTAGCGATTTGAATTGTTCAGCAACTGACGGTTGGATGAATATGGGTGTGTGTGTGTGGGGGGGGGGTGACGACAGTTCGCCTCATTCACAACGTGACAGAACTTAACGATGCCCTGTTACCCGCGACGGCGTGCAACAATGCGGAACATTATTCTTGACCGTGCATAATGGTTCCTGATAATTCTCCACCAACACGTTACATTAATCATAACGCGTGGTAACAGATTGCAGCAGTTCCTGAGGACACTTGACGCCTCTGCCTCAAATCATCACATTCGTGATCAGCGGCCAAGAATGTATACTTCGTGGCATTCGTGACGTGCCGTCGTTATGTGTAAACGCAGCATTAAGAACAGAGGCAGAGATTAAAGTTCACATAAGTGTGATGTCTTGTTACAATGACTCATTTTTAAGTGATAACTGTTCATTTTGATGTAGTCACGTTAAAAGCTGCAGCTCCAAGAATGTTGACGTGCACCTGCAGCTACGAGTCATAAATGCAGCCTGTTAATAACCATCTCTGCTCCAGGATAAGCTTTGTGCACGATTGTGTTATCAATAAAATCTTAAAAAAAAATAACACACACACACTTCAGCTCCAAATTTACACTCTGAGTAAAAAAATAAAATAAAATAGAAATCTAGCCACAAACCACAAAAGGGGTAAAATTCTGAACACGGCAGACTCACCGTCGTGTTATAGATAGATAGCTTTATTTATCATTGTCATGACAACGAGATTTGCACACTCACATACCACAGACAAACAGCAATTAATCCACAATTATTACTTGTTCACCGTAATAATGGCACACATCAGAAATTAAGACAACACATATACATTTAACATTGTTATGTGCACTAAAACTTGAACAGTCCATTTTCCCAATTGAGGCGATGTGGTGCGTTACAGCCGCTGCAACCTTGAGTCGCGCCGCCAGTCAGCCAGCCAGCTTGGGAAAGTTGATCAGGGAAGGGAGGGGGTAGGGGGGAAGGGAGTGGAACCATGCTTCAGAAGTCTGTCCATTACCATGGATATTGTCTATGTGGGTGGAGATATGAAGAGCCGAATATCTCACCAAGGCCACATTCCTCAGGAGAAAAAACAGTGGGCAATTTGACCTTGATTATGGCTCACAGCAGTGAAAAACACTTTTCGAAGCTTCACTCGAAACCAAAACCAATTGTGAATTAGGAACATTCCCAATTATGAATTAAGAATATTCGCCGGCCTCTGAAACCTTCAGCTCCAACTGCAAGGCACGCATCAGCTCCAGGGTGTCGTCCACTTTGCGTTCAATAGTCATCGCAGTCTGAGAATGCACTGCCTTGCCAACCTCGTTAATCATGATGGCCAAGCGAGGGCCCGTAGTTCTTGATGCCGCCGTCTTGCCAATTTTCCGGTAGATCAGGGCAGCACATAAGCTAAAAAGTGCCAGCCCCACTACCATGAGACCAAAGATGAATAAATCCTAGACGTCCTCCACAGAGAAAGGCACCAAGCATGCCACACGCCAAGACCCCAGGAGTCGAGGACATAGCCCACAGGATACGTTCCATCTGGGCAGGTAGGATCCCCCGGTCCTGACCTTCTTGTAGAAAAAATGGTGTCAGTAGCATTCAGAGACCAGTTGATCAATTCCATGGTTAATCCAATAGCAGTCCAATAGATCCCGAATCCAATATAGTTTTGAGGAATTCACCGTCTGGTGAGTAGGGACTTGAAGGTTAAAAGGCAGAGGCAGAGAGATAAGGGAGAGTGGAGGAAATGCGACCGCCCTCGTCAGAGTCCCAAGCTGTCTGTCGGAGTCCCAAGCTGTTATGGATTAATGTCCAAATGTAAACTTCACACGTTCAAAGAAGCACGCACGCGTGAGATCGCCGCAGTTGCAGCTCTGCCTCTGTCTCGATTGTGCCACGTTAAATAATGTCCATTAATTCCTGGAAATAATGTATTCTGCCTTTTTTCAATGTAACAAATCCATCTCTGTGTCCAGGCAGTCTGTTAAAAACAGTGTCAGATGTACCACGTCCATGTCCATAGCTTCAGTAAACCAACATCCACACAACTTTCTTTTGTTACTATTTTTTTAATTTTATGATCAACCTGTGATTTTTTTTTATTTTAAATATTTATTTATTTTTACTACCTAATGTTCTTGGCATTTTTTTTCCCCCACACAAAGTTAAACAATGTTGATTAAGGTGTCTGTGCGTGTGTGTGTGACTGAGAGGGAGAGAGAGGTTGTTCTAGGACTGTTTGTTTTTGTGATGATCTGTGTGAACTTGGTGATTCATGCAAACATCCAGTGATGGCAAACAGGGAAATATGTCAGCCTTGTTCATTGTATTCTTCTCAAAAGTACCGCGTTCAGTAGGAGCAAAGTTGTCCAACTGACTTTATCTCACCAGCCAGCAAACAAACTGCTAAAAAAAAAAAAAAACAGACCAGAGTGGAGGCAGTGATCGACACAACACGAGCCGTTTTCAGCTCTGTCTTGTCAAATGCACCGCGTATGTTATGAATCAAGTTCACCAAGTAACTTTAAATACCATACAAACCAAAACAGAGGTGAATTGAAGAAAAATTAAGGAGTACTGACACAGCAACGTGAGATAGATTCAAGCCAAGCACGCACAGACAGACAGATCCTGTGTCTGTAGGGAGGGGCCGGCGCTATGACTGACTGGCCAATCACAGAGCGTGAAGACAGTCAGTTAGCCAATCAGGATTTTCACATAAAAAAAAAAAACTGATTTGGACCATATCTGACCTGCAGTCTGAACATAACTTTGTAGTCCAGCAAATACAATACACCTTCATAGTGAACCAAACCTTTCAGGTAACCCCTTAAAATGGCCTTGAACATACTGAACGCACAGTCAAAAAAAAAAAAAAGAAACGTCCATTACTGGTCAGAATTACTGACACTCCTGAATCAAGTGTACAGTTTAAAATATGTTCACAAGATGTTGTGTACTTTGGCTTTAATTTTTTTTTTTTTTTTTTTAAACGGTAATGGGAGTTCTCTGGGAATTCCAGAACTTCAAACATTTACTTCCGTGGTGAACGTTTTTGGGTTATTTTTGCGTTCCTGGCTGCTGTTTGATTTATGGTCTGACTTAATGATGTATGTATTTGTAAAATTGTTTGGAAACTTCTGGTGAGAGCCGCAAGTGTATATTAAGTCTCACATTTTTACAGATACGTCTTTACAGATTTTACTGTGAATAATTTACAGATCATGTCCAATCAACTGAATTTACTCCAGGTAGACTCCATTTAAAACTGTAGAAACATCTCAAGGATGATCAGTGGAAAAAGATGCACCTGAGCTCAGTTTGGCACTTCATCTCAAAGGCTGTGAATACTTATGTACACGTGATTTCTTAGTTTGTTTGTTTTTATAAATTTGGGAATATCTCAGGAAAAAAAAATTTCACGTTGTCATTTATGGGGTATTGTGTAGAATTTTGAGGGGGGAAAAAAATCAGCCATTTTGGAATAACATAAGAAAATGTAGGAAAAGAGCAGTGTTGTGAATACTTTCCAGATGCACTGTATATTATGTTTTGGTCAGCTGACGTGATTGTTATTTCACACAAATCAAAATCCATCTATTGGATGAATTTACTTCAGACTGTCTCCATGCGAACTTGATATATTTATTTATTGAGTTAGCCTGCTTAATCTTATGGTTTATTCTGGTGACATGGTGTAAAATATTCATGTGGAGGAAAATATAAACATTTAACATGCTCATAGAAATCAAATATTGATATGAAAAATGTTTGTGCGTCATTTTGCACGACATGTAAATTGTCAGTATCCCAGAAATGCTGATGTCAGCACTAAATGGAAAAAATCAATGTACTTGCGATTCCCATTTATGTAAGTGAATAAGAACCTAATTTAAATCCAAATCAGTGTTCCTTGGAACTAAAAGCGATATTGGTGACTCTTAATGAACAGTAGGTGCAGCTTTCCTTGTGTCAAATTTTGTTCATGTTAAAACTATCAGTTGTTTATAAAAGCAGAAATTTCTGAAGTCAAACGTTTAGATAAATGTAGAGAGAGAACAGTAACAGTCCAATGTGAATGTGGTTTTATTAAATAGTAGTAACACTGTGTTCTAATCCATGTGACAGACTGTACTGTAGTTCAGTCATCTTGCCTCTATGGGAAAACTTGCTTTTTATGACTAAAATGGCAAGAAAATAGCTCTCATTATTAATTGCATGTAATATTTCAGACTTTTCTGGGGGAGGTCCCCTAAACTTCCCCACTGGGTGCTGCAGCCCTGACATCATGTCATGTACCCCCCCTCCCCAGTACTCACATCTTTGTTTTATTAAGTTTTGAATAGTCTACACTGCAAGTACTGGTTTTCCCCTCTTTAATATCTCAAACGATGTCTTACACCCGTGAGCTGACAAAAAAACACCTTATGTTTCCTTAATTTTTCTGGTTTTCTTGGACTTAAAATGGGGCTATAATATTTACTGCAACAACAGGAGTGGCTGATACTAATAAACCTATGCACTCCATTTGTGTTTAAGATTCTCTGAACTTTATCTCAACAGGAGGAACAAGCCAGACAATCTGGAGGTGGATTCTTTCCAGGTAAGAGTGAAACTAGCTCTGTTCTGTACAATATTTAAATTTTAAATTGTTAGAGGAATTATCTTACATTAGAGGGGAAAAAATACAGCTAGTTTTAAGCTACCACACCCTCAAGAATTAAAAATAAAATGTTTCAAGTCACGTTTGTATCCTTCATATGCCATCACCAAACATTAACCTCCAATGGTGACAAATATGCAAGTGCCAAAAACTGCAGTTCTTTCAATGGGCACTTGAGTCGCCCCAAAAGTGAGTAAATCCCACAGGACCCCATGATTAAAGCTCCAATTTTACAGCAGAAAAAATAAACATGTTTTGTAGGCTAGTACAAAAAAAAAGCCTTTTATGTACAGTAACTCATTGGGTAAATTTTAACTTGCTGGAAAGCTGTGTGTAATTAGATACATGGTTGACTGCTCGTAGCTGTGTGAGGGTGTTGACTGTAGGCTGTCAGCCACTAGGTCCTTTATGAGCATTTTAATACAAATACATGCATTAGTATGTTTTTTTTTTTTGTTTTTTTTTTTGTTTTTTTTTGTCATCAGTTCTACTGATGACTAAGACGTCTGCATTGGCATTTTCAGTGAGAAGTTTTAGTATTTGATTTGTATGTTTGCACCATTGGCACTAATTAGTAGGTTAATGAGCACACCCATGATTGTTAAATATGTTGATTATAGGTCTCACACAACAGGTGAGGATAAGTGTGTGTGTGTGCTCGCGCGTGCACGCGAGTGAAAGAAAATGATCCAAGTGGAGTGTCCCCCCACCCCTTCAGACAGGAGAGCAAACAACTGCATCTCAGTAGAATGTACCTGCCCAAACTGTTTGAATAAAGAATGTCTAATTGCCATATTGTAATTAACACCTTATGTCATTTTTTAAGATAGTATGGAGGGTTTTACTGTAAAGCTGATTATTTGATCTAATTGATCAAATTAATTTGGTGTAGTCTTAGACACATAAGGAATGTCAGTGTCTGCTTTGCTTTAAATGGAAAAATGACAACTTTAAAATATTTTATTCTCTTATTAACACACACTAGCAGTCAAATTTGGATACACTTTCCCATTCAATTTAAGTTTATTTTTATTTGTATAGCACCAAATCACAACAAAGCTGCCTCAAGGCGCTTCACACGAATAAGTTCTAACCTTATCAACCCCCCTGAGCAAGCACACAGGCAGCGGTGGTAAGGAAAAACTCCCTCTGATGACAACGAGGAGGAGAAACCTCAAGCAGACTAGACTGAGAGGGGTGACCCATTTTGGCCATTCAAATTTACACTGTGTATTGTCCTCATGACTGCCTGTACTGAACTGTAACATCCATGACTGTTTGGTACAAATATACATACTATTCCCAATATACATCATCTATGGCTGCCACCAAACAAAGTCCCAAAGTAATGTTCCTGCTAGCTACAGTAATGTTTTTAAATGTATTCCGCAGGTTCTGCTGGATTCCCAGGTGGAGCAGCTGGAGGAATGGCGGGTTTTGGTGAATTCCTAAATGATCCTGAGCTGCTCAGTGCAATGAAGGTGACTTACTGATCAATTATTTTCATTTTAGTGGCTTTAATCATACATTATATTAGTCTAGGATTGGCACTGTAGTTGCTGTAAAAACACTGACCCAGTTCAAAACCATATTAGGGTGGAGACCAGTGTGGTGCTGATAACATTTTCATAGGGATGTGGTAACATGTAACTGAGCATGCGCTCTTTGATCCAGATGTTATTAGGTCATGTGACGATATACCGGTATTAATTTGTGCACTTCTGTGAACAGTCTGTACTCGTATGGCAATCAAAACAGACAGCTACATACACTGCCGAAAACAAAGTACTTGTTTTTTCCGAGTGAGTCCAACAGTGTTTGCATCACTCTGAGCAAACATCCTGGTGTGCTGTTGAATGGAATGTAGACAAACTGCTGCGAACGTGAGCATGGAGCCGCGGGTTAATTACAGTCTTTACATAAATGTCATGACTCGTTTTTAAAATGAGAACTGTTTTAATTTCAGTGCAGTCATGGGGGAGGAAAAAAAATTAGAGTTGTGTGTCATCTGCTCTCTGTATGGAGCATGCAATGCTCATGCACTTCTGCACACTGATACAAAGTTCTGAAGCTCCTAAAATTAACATTCCTGACTTTCCAATGTAAGAAATACAGCAATTTCAGGCAGCCTGTACAAAGAGCATTGTGGTGACTCTGCTGATACACATACACAGCCAGGTTAAAATAGCATGGTGGAGAGTTTCACGTGCACCTTCACAGTGGCAGTTATAACGGGATTAAAACAGTGCCACAGTGCCAGTACAGAGAGCAGACTCGGTACACATCTCGATCTGAAATCTGACAGACTCAAAAAGTTAAGACTTGGGGGTGAGGTGTGTCGTCTCCTCTCTGTATGGAGCACACTGAATGAACCAGGTGGCATGCCCAACACGCATACACATCCACCAGCTAGTAGAAAGTCCTGAAGCTCCTGAAAATAACACATTCATGTCTTTTACCAGTATAACAACTGCAAGGATGTGCGGGCAGCCTGTAAAAATAGCGTCATGACGGCATTTCAGACACGCGTCCAAATAGATGGAGTGTTTCACATGTGTGTACATTGTGGCAATTATGATGGGATTAAAACAGCGTCCTGCTCCGGTGTTGTGCAGTACAGACAGACTCCTCACACATCAGGGCCCGTATGCACGAAGCATCTCAGAGGCTTCTCAAAGAGCTCCTACATTTGCCTAAAATTTCCTGGCAAGGAATCTTAGCCCAAGAGTGAGCCAGGAGGTGTCTGAGAGCAAGTCGGAGCAAGGAGGAGACAAACTCCTATCTTAGTGAGGAGGTGGGGTTGACCCCATTGTTAGGTATGATGTGGTCCTGTAAGAGCTGGGATTGGTTGTCACGGAAAGGGACGAGGAAATAAAAAAATAAATGCACTCTGCGTGCCTACATATGAATGAACAGTAAAATCAACCGAGCATTAAGAAATGCATAATTGTGAAAATAATTTAATGTCATGATGATAATACTCAGCGAAATTAAATTGGAGCGATCCCTGCGCCGGTCACTAAACCTGTAAATTCTTGTGCTACAATGCATTATGGGAGTTCTGGGTTTGGGGGGTTTAAATGTTGCTATTGTGGTTCATGCTAGTTTAAAAATGTTGTTAGTGTTGTTGATTTATTGTGTTTTTGTAGTTCAATTGGTTTAGTGAGTTAAGTGTCACCATAAGTGAAAATTGTTTTAGCTGAAACATAAGAGCGCCTCCTAATGGCAGAGTCCAAAAAAGACAAAAGGTCTCTCCTGTATTTATTCCACACGGTTCACAACAAAATGAATTGTTACACAGCTTGAAGATGTTTGAACATATCTCATTCATGTGCCGATACATATTAAAAGTGTGCATAAGTTTATAAATAAGTTCAATGTAAGTACATAATATAATTGTAAACATTAAAATTGCATGCGTGACACAAGAAAGTGAAACTTATTCCCATTGTTGTCCATTTAAAAATGAAATGACAAAATGTAAGTAATAAAATAAAATGGCAATAATACTGATAATAAAATGTGTGAATATAACAACCTAAACAATTTATAAATATATTAAGACAGTAAATTAACATAATTACGTAGATCAAGCTGGTAGTGTGTTACTGACTCACTGTCATCCTACATATGGAGAATATCTCTGCTTCCTCTCTGTTTTTTCCACCAGCTTCTCTGCTTAAGACACTCTTAGGCTTCTTAAGTCCTCCTCACTACTCGTACCAGTTTGGCATCTTAGGGGCCCTCTTAAGGCCTAAGGTGCTTTGTGGACAACTTTCATCTTACAAAGGGAAAATTGTAAGAAATGTCTAAGAATTTGAGAAATTCTAAGATTTTTTTCCTAGAATAATGTCACTAAGGAGCTATTTTTAGCCTTAGGATGCTTAGTGCATACACACCCAGGATCCTAAGTCCAGCAGACTTTGAAAAATTTTGAGTTGAGTGGGAATTGTCTGTCTCATGTCTGTACGGAGCACTGAACGGGGCAGCATGCACAGCACTCATTCATATCTGGGAGCTGGTAGGAAGTCCTGAAGCTCCTGAAAATGTATTCCCAAATTTTTCCAAGCATCTTCTCATAGGTCCACTGATCTAAATGAATGCTGAGCCATTCACTTTTTTATGAATGGTCAGTAGCTTCGTGATATGACATTGCAATGTTTATTTTACTGTTTGCCATTGTGCTGTTTCTGCATTGGCTCTGACTGACACTCTGGCTCTGAAATACCGATTAAAAGATTTAATGGAAATTCACCTGCTTATTCGCTGGGTGAGAGGTTTAATTAGTAATAAAATACGCCAGTGAACACTGATCATGACCACGTGCAAGCATACAGTCACCAGTACTTCACTGTTGTTGAACGGCATGTCCTTTAAATTAATATGCAGGTAGTTCAGTGGGATAAGGAGTTGGACTACCCTTATGTAGACTTGGGTTCAATGCCCAGTCACGCTACTTGTCTGTGACCTTCGAAAAGACATGTCATCTGCATTGTCTGAGTCCACTCAGCTGTAAATGGGCATCGGGCTTGGACCCTCGTTCTATCCAAGGGCAGTTGTAGACGCTCATCTGCTTCACACTACAGAAAGTACTATTCCTCCAGCAGTGGTGGGCAGAGCTAACCAAAAAGTTAGCTTTGATAACCGCTAATCAGCTAACTGAAATGTTATCTTTTATAATGCTTAACTGATAAACCATCAAAACAAATTAGCAGAAGCTACAGCTAACTGCTAACTCTCAGTATTGTCTCCTGTACACTCAGCTACTGACAAGCCAATTTTGAGTTTAAACACTGCCAACGCTTCTGATAGAATCAAAGGCGATCACAAACCTAAACACAGCCAATGAGTCAGCACTTCTGTGTTTGTGCGCCCTGCTCGCTGCTGTAGAGAAGCGTCATTTACCTTGACAGCATACGGTGGTCCAGCTGTGAGGCAGACAGCTTGAAAAGGAAAGCAGGTTTATGTTTTTGATTTATAAACCATAATAGTCTGGATAGTTTAACTATATTAATAAAGTCTGTCATTTGTACAAAGTGAAAATATAACACGTCTTTTAATTTTAAAATAACACACTAATCCTGAAGTTCTGAAGATATTAACACACAGATGCCAAAATGCATTATGGGTAAGTTCTGAAGTTTTGAACATACTGCTGTATGCTGTAAAGGGTAATGACCTTTATTTTTTTATTTTTTTGTGGCAGTCTGGGGACCAGGCTGCTTCTCATGGGGTAGAGTTGAGCTCAGCTCCTCTTAGCTGCAAAATACGTAGCAGACAGGAGCCAACAGCTTTTATAAATGTTTTTCACCATTACTATCTTTATAAAAAAAAAAAAAAAAAGTTAGTGGTCTTAAAGTTATCGGAACTAAATTTATTGGAAGCTAATTGGTCCGCTGATAGTTTTTGAAGTTTGCTGAAAAGCTAATCCGCTAACACCACAAAAAAAAAAAAACCCATTAATAATTAACTAATTATAATTAGCGGTTAGTGGAACTGTGCCCACCACTGGCCTCCAGGATTTACAACTTCTAATTAAAATAGAAATGAGTTCATTTGTACCTCATCTGCCATGAGTAGTGCTGCTCTGTCTTAACACAGATTGCATTGGTAGAGTGCGAAAAATAGACCAAGTTTCTGACCTTTAACCTCTTAAGTCTTTCAAAGTAACCTTTTAAGAATGCTGACCCATGAAGTTCTTGTGTTTACTTTGTTCCGAGATGCTGTGTTTTTGTATGCATTTTGAAGCCAACCTCTGAATCTGACCCGGTTTGCTTTCTTTATTGACCTCCAGGATCCTGAGGTGATGGCCGCCTTCCAGGATGTGGCGCAAAACCCAGCCAACATTTCCAAGTACCAGAACAACCCTAAAATAATGACGCTGGTAACTAAACTGAGTGCCAAATTTGGAACCCCACCTCAGCCATAGGTGGAACAGGACCAAAGTAAAACAGGGATGGGGAGAATATATAGTGAGAAACTGGAGTCATGATGCTTTTTTTTTTTTTTTCCCAATTATTCCACTGTGTGCAGATCTAACTGGTTAGAGAGTGACGATCATGTAATCAGCCTGTTAGCATTTAGTAATGTCCTAATGAAGTAACGTGATGGTTTGGAGTGTCTGATATTTAGATGCCCCTCTGATTTTGTGTCACTCTGCCAGCTGGAGCTTTGCTAACTACAGGATTGGAACCTGGATCTGGGAAACTGTGGTCATCTGTTTGATCGGTAGCTCAAACATTTTTACAGCTGTTTCTCTGAACAGAACTAGTCCCACATACAGTTGTTTGCACTTCTATTATAACAAATGCAAAAAGGTTGCTGTTGAAGTTTGAGAAACAGTGATTCACAATAAAATTTCTGTTGCAAAAGGTGTCACTTCTTCCCACTTGATGACTTCTGCAACCACATTACTTTCCTCACATTAAGGGGGGAACAAAGCAACCGTTTACATAGTTTTGAACTTTTTCTTTGAATCCAGTAGAAAAATATGCAAGTTGTAAGTCTTTACGGGTTAACACCCCCCCCCCCCCCCCCCAAAAAAAAAAAATTTTTTTAATCGTAGCGAAGGGCAAACTGTTTCCCAAGCTTCCTAGTTCAAGACCACCCATGTCCAGTCTCCATGTAATGTGTTGTCAGGAAGGACAGCAGGTGATTCAATCACTTGTGTCCTACACAGAGTAGGTCAGCAGGTCACTGATACACTTGTTTCAGTCTGACTGTATGTAGTACCCAGTAGTAATTTTCAATTATGAGTTGTTGATTTAACATCTATGCTATCTTCAATGTGTGAATGTTTTTTTTTTAGTGGATACATTTTATACCAAACAGGTTTTGATCAAATACATGTCTGACGGTCGTGAATCTGTAATTGAAGAGTGGATCAAGGACCAAGACTTGGGGCCTGTTCTTCACACTTCTCTTAAAGGACACCAGTATTTTTCAATCTGGGCTGTTTGAGTTGGGATTCATCTTTTTACTCTGGACAAAAAAGTTTTATCAGTGCAGAATTGAATAAGAGTGAAAACATGCAAAATACATCATGCACTTTTATGGGGCAAGCTACAAACTGTACATGCTGCTTCTTGTCACCACGGAATAGACAAAAGTTTGTAGCATAGAGAGGATCCCTACAGAGGTAAAACTTTTAATCTAACCAATTACGCAGCTAGCCACTGACTTTAGCCTCGAATCCATTCAGCGAAGCCTCTTACCAGTCATTACAGGTCAACTGTCAGAGTGGCCTGTTCTATAAACCAAAATTATCAAGACATCTGAAACTCTAATCCAGAGTGATACTCTAATGATACTGAACCATGAACTCTTTTGTTTGGTTATGAACATTTAATGTGTACTTCCAGCATACCAAATCAAATACAATGTTGTAAATATCTTGGGGATACAGCAAGAAGGAATAAATGAATAACACAATTGAAGGGAGGGGAGGAGCCAACTTTCCAGCTAGTGTCCATATCTGTGGGGATAAAAAAAAAAAGTTGAACTCATTTTACGTAAGGGGGGGAGAAGAGCAACCAAAAGCTGATTTCTGTCCTCAACAATATGAATTAACTGTACTTACTTCTGAAACTCCCACTCCCTGTTGTCGAGAGGACACACTTGTCTGGTTTTCAGCCAGCGAGAAATGCAATGGAAGTGAAAAGCATGCTGTAGAAGAGAAATGGAAAATAAAAATGACAGCTACACACTGGAGCTCAGATTATAAACTATTAGTTTGAATGGAAACTCACATTACACACACCCCAGGCCACAGTGCACTCCTCAGAGGTGGCAGAGGCCTGGTTTGCCTGGCATTCTATACCTGATGGAAAGTGAAGCCCAAAAAAAAAAAAAAATAATTCTGTTTTATACAAGAAACATCTCTGAGATCCATTTAGAACTTCACAATGTGGAGTCTCCGCTCAACGATCTGTTGTGCAGTGTCAAACCTCAACAGAGGCAAGAGCATGAAGCAACTTCAGGTGGGGAAAAGTTTTGGAGGGTGGCATGGAGTGATGGTTCTAACTTGAAATGGTAACATTTGCTGCACTTTCATAAACCATTCACTGAAATGCAAAATTTGTAAAACTCTAATTCTTGCCATATAATCTACTCTTTTGCCATTTGGATTTGTTTTTGGGTCACACTGGATGTCTTGGTCATCTCATTTTCATCAAGAGTGGATTATTTAATCTCAGAATATTCTGTGTGATAGCACGGCCAACGTTTTTGGCTCAAGTACAAGAATTTCCAGGAAATCCCTTATGAAACAATCATGGGGGAATCTCATTGAGAAGACTCAGAACCCAAAGGTTTCAAGTATAATAAACTACTTTGTGAAGTGACTCAAGTCTCAACTGATTTTTATGCAAAAATATATGAATAAATAATGTGACTTTAGGATTAATGCCATTAGGATTAATCTGAGTGCCAGTGAAATTTTGTGAACCAAGTAACATAAGTGTGTCCATGTCCGTATAGTATTGGTTTTTTCCCCTCCTCCTCCAGGCACCAGCATCATCTTATGGCACCCAGAGTGGTATGTTTTCTGTGCACCTGCTTTGAACTCTTTTATGCTACCAAGAGTCATCAGGAGATGACATAACCCCCGGTCCTCACAAATCAGTAATACAGCGTCAAGGGATCACCCAAGTATGCTCCTATGCTAAATATGAATGAAACAGATGTCACACTAACAAGTGATCCAATGACAATATCTTGCTGTGACCTTGAAACTGACCCCAAGGTCACCCTAATCGACTGGTGTTGGGGGATCACCCACGTACACCCTTCTGTTAAATATGAGTGAAATTTGCTTTTCTTGAGATACAGCACAAACAAGCAAAAACAGACGGACAGGCTGATCACTATATCTTACCCATAATTCATACCGGAAAATAAAAACGTTTGATCATAACTGGGAGAGTTTTGAATCTCTCCCAATTTTATTTTAGTCTTGGCGATTTTACGTTATCTGAGAATTTGTCCATTTTTCTCAGCAAAGTCGATAAAAGAAAATGTAAATCTAGTAGCTCTTTGTAGTATTCGAAAAGTTAGTAAATTCATAATTAAATAGTCCAAGTAGCATCACAACTACAATCATTTTACTGCTGATTTGTACATCTCAAAAATTTTCCACCTGCTGCCTCTGACTAATTTGTTTGAAACAGAATGCTGTCATTTATCAAAGAATGTTTTCCCCATACAGCTTCATGAGTGTTCACTCACATAGATCCATGATGTGATTCCGACATATAGCGCAGTTGTCCACCACGATATCCCAGGCCCACAGTGCCACAGCATTCCACTGGTGAGAAATCACAGACACATCACCAACAAAGCCTTTTACTGCTGATTTGTTCACAGTGACTCAAAGAATTATACAGTACTATGAAGGTCTATGGACAGCATGGTGGTCAACACTGTTGCCTCACGATGAAAATATTCCAGGTTGCCTTCTCACTTGGTCACTTCTGTGTGGAGTTTTTATGTTCTCCCTGTGTTTGAGTGGGTTCCCTCTGGGTGCTCTGGCTTCCTCCCACTTCCAAAGACATTTAGGTTAGAAAAACTGGTGGCTCTAAATTATCTGTTGGCAAGAGTGAGAGTGTAAATGTGTGTGTTATGTGATGGACTGTCGGCCTCTCCCAAATCTTGGCGATCTGTAAAAGTGATGATTTGTATTTAACAAAACACTTTCTATTTAATTTGTCCAGTTAGTTACAGCTTCTGAAAACAGAATGAATATGACCACACTTCAATTATCTATATTATAATAGTCAAGTGGCCTGTCTGTGTGTGAGCGATGAACTGGTTTGGGCATCTGATCTTCTCCCTAATAAGGACTTCCAAACATGTCCAAATGGGAAGAGGCTAGTGATGTCAAGCTCGAGTTAATCTGCTCGACACAGCATCGAGCTTTTTGAACCAGAAGTGTCAGTGAGCAGCGTTTCGAGCAAGCCCCCATCACGTGACCACTGCGAGCGAGGCCTTGTTACGTCACACCACGTGTCGAGCTTCGCGGAAAATTCGAATAATCTGGGCGTTTCAATACGACCCGCCAAGTATTTAAATGAGATCTGAATCACAGCTCAAACCATGGGTTTTTGAGAGGAGGAGATTGCTAGCGACACTGTTATTGCCAATTACCACATGAATCAGAGCCAAGTAAAGCATTACTTTATATTTAGGTCTAGTTAGAGTTCATTTAGTATAGTTAGCTACGTACACATAAGATCTAACATAGACATACACCATACACAACACAACAGGCATCCATTCATATACAACATTTATTCACACAGTACATCAACATAGGTTACAGGTTAGACTATATATTATAGGTAGATCAGAGACTGAGCTGAGTGACTGAAGAGCTGTGATTTAGTTGAAGCGAAAGGTGTGAGAAAGAGGTGTGTGTGTGTGTGTGTGTGTGTGTGTGTGTGTGTGTGTGTGTGTGTGTGTGTGTGTGTGTGTGTGTGTGTGTGTGTGTGTGTGAGGGAGGGAGAGGGAGAGAGAGGGAGAGAGAGAGAGAGAGAGTGAGTAGTGGTGAGGAAGGGACTTGGAGGAGCCAGTTCCAAAAAGAGCACGATCAATTGCTTGGGAGCACTTTGATCTAATATGCCCCAAAAAGGTCAAGTGCTTGATTTGTGCACAAGAGTTGAGGTACAGTAACAATACGTCTTCAATGCTGCGACACCTGAGGTCCAAACATCCCGAGACATCAATGGCTGCTGCTTCTGTTGCTGCTCCTGGAGCAGGAAGCAGGCCATGTAAGCTATATTCTTTATCTAAGATTAAAACATACTCATAAACAAAAACAGCTAAGCATGTCATACTGTATTTCCATTAAAGGCAGACAAGCTGATTTGGATGAGGCACTGGTGGACTATGTTGTGGAAGATGCACAACCGTTCAAAATAGTGGTGAGCAAAGCCTTCAGGGCTTTATTACAAAGGTTTGACCCAACATATGCCTACCTCCAGAGGAGAAGACCAGCTCAAATACTGGGCAACACGAGTCGCAGTCTATCCCAATTTACAGAGAAAAAAAATATTTGTCGATGCCAGCAACATCAGTGCCTTGCGAGCGGGTCTTCTCCAAAGCTGGAGAGGTGGTGAGGCAGAAGAGGAGCCGATTAAAGTCCAGCACCGTTGAAATTATTCTTTTTTTGAATAAAAATTGTTGAAAGTTGCACAATCACCGTCTCCTATCCCCTGTATTCTAATTGCTAAATTTGGATCCCAAACCAGTAAAAGCCAGTAGATATAAACCAAAGCAAATAATAACTTATAATGAACATGAATATATATGTCTAGATTCAAGAAAATGGCCACAATATATCGAGAACTGGGAACGTCTATAACTGTGAAATGGTTAATGCAATACTTTTATTAAACTCTGAACTAAAGCTGAAAATCTCCATCACAAGCACAGTTCATTCATACACATACATAGTAATAATATACATAACAAATCATAAATATACCTCGCGTCACTACATTTTTTATCATTTTACACGATAAAAAAATAAAAATATATCAAAGAAATGCTAAGATGCTAGTAGCAGCCAACAGCTACTTAGCGCTAGCACGCAGTCAGTGAGCGCAAACGCCTAATTCCAGTTGAAGTTGAGGGATTATAAAATGCATTTACGGATAAACGCCCCTTTAATTACATAAACGTACCTTCTTTACTTCAAAACGCTTTTTGCTTAAGCCGCTGTTAGCGCCGCTCGGTGTATCGACATCCATAGCCGCCATGATGACCGGAAAAATACGCGTGAGGAAGAAAGACACCACCGGAAATGTTTATTTATTTATTAATGTTATTTTGTTTGTTTTAATTTTAATTTATTTTTAATATATTGTTTGGCTGGTGTCATATGTTAACTGAAATACAGGTTAAAAGAGTGACGCTTCAAATTATGGTATATCAGTCGGGTGGATTATTTTTTTTTTTTTTTTACCGGTTTAGTTGGCATTTGAAAATAAACAACTGCATTTGTCATCTGACACCAAGACATTTAATGTGTTCTGTGGCAAAATGAATCTGTAGCATGAAAACAAAAAATAGGTTCCACCGAGATTTGAACTCGGATCGCTGGATTCAGAGTCCAGAGTGCTAACCATTACACCATGGAACCACTACGCATAAACAAGCCACAAAAATAAACTAAAAAGGATGTATTTCTTGCAATTTGTATATTATGAAAGTGTATGGCATTCACTTAATAAATGTATTTTTTTTGTTTGTTTATTTGTCGGAGAATTATTTGTGTTTTTCTGAGTAATTTATTTTTTTGTCTGTTTTTCGGAATAATTATTTCTCTTTTTCTGAGAAATTAATTTTTTTTTGTCTGTTTTTTGGAATAATTTAATTAACAATCACAATGTCTTGGAAAAACAGAATAATAATTTCTGTTTTTCTGATTTTTTTTCTGTTTTTCAGAATAATTTATTTTATGGTTGTTTTTTCAGTCAATTTTCCTGATTTTCTGAAAAAAAAAAATTTTGTTTTTCGGATCATTTTCGGATCATTCATTCACTGAATGAATGAATACCGAATACCGAATACCGAATCGAGCTCTCAGAGCTCTCATGAGAGCTCTGAGAGCTCGATTCGGTAACAAATATATTGTTCAGCTTAATCAAGTTTTACTTTGATCTGAGTTTAAGACACCGGGAGATTGTCCTGTCTTTAATTCATATAGATGGTATCATCATTAGTTTGTCGACTCTACGCAGGCAGATCTGCGGGACAATAGCAGTTTTTCCTCCAGGATCAGTTGGACAGATACGGTATGCTCCATGGATACAGGATGATGCATTTTAAATGCATTCAGGCTGGTTACGCGGTGACTCAAGAAATAGTCAAAACCAGAAAAAAATAGTCAAAAAACAAAACAAAAAACAAAACAAACAAACAAACAAAAAACTAAAAATAAATTACTCAGAAAAACAAACCAAAAAATATATTACTCAGAAAACAAACCAAAAAATTAATTACTCAGAAAAACAGAAATAATTATTCCGAAAAACAGACAAAAAATAAATTACTCCGAAAAACAAACCAAAAAATAATTTTATCAAGTGAATGAAATACGCTTCCGTATTATATGATATTGATAATTCAATAAAGTGCACGTGTTCATTCTGTGATCACTGTGGCACTGTAACCTGTAAATATTAGATTTGGATACCTCAACTGTCCAGCAGGTGTCAGCACAGCCCGTGATGTCTCCTTTTCATGCAAACTCTGTTACAATCTTTGAAATAGGCATGGTTAAAAAAGTTTCAGAATACTGTTTCAAATTCGCCACAAGTAATATACAGTCAATTTATTCAACTTATAGAGCGCCAAATCATGACGTTTCCTTCAATTAAGGTGCTTCCAAGGAACCAACAACAAGAAATAGACCAAAAGATCAAAGAGCATAATTAAAAGATTAAAAGCACAATAAAAGATTAAAGCACAATAAAATAGTAAAAAAAGTAAAAAGAATAAAAAGCATAATAACAGAATATGCTATCCATCCATCCATCCATTTACTTCCGCTTATCCTAGGTCGGGTCATGGGGGCAGCAGCCCAAGCAAAGCCGCCCAGACCTCCAGATCCACACACACCTCCCCCAGCTCCTCCGGGGGAACCCTGAGGCGTTCCCAAGCCAGCTGAGAGATGTAGTCCCTCCAGCGTGATCTGGGTCTTCCTCGAGGAGGCCCCGGGGAAGTTCAGGGCACGTCCCATAGGGATCCCTATGGGACGTGCCCGGAACACCTCTCCAGCGAGGCGTCCAGGGAGCATCTGGAAAAGATGCCCGAGCCACCTCAGCTGGCTCCTTTCAACGTGGAGGAGCAGTGGCTCGACTCCGAGCTCCTCCCGAGTGACAGAGCTCCTCACTCTATCTCTAAGGGAATGCCCAGCCACCTTGCGGAGGAAACTCATCTCAGCTGCTTGTACTCGCGATCTTGTTCTTTCGGTCATGAGCCAAATCTCATGACCATAGGTGAGGGTCGGAACGTAGATCGATCGGTAAATCAAGAGCTTTGCCCCCCTACTCAGCTCTCTCTTCACCACGACGGTCCGATACAGCGACTGCATCACAGCAGACGCTGCACCGATCCGTCTATCGATCTCACGCTCCATCCGTCCCTCACTCGTGAACAAGACCCCAAGATACTTAAACTCCTCCACCTGAGGCAAGGACACCACCTGAGGCTCCTCCTCGAACTGCCATCTTATCCTGGTGGGGGAGTTTGCATTCCCGGATGATCCTAGGAGCTATGTTGTCGGGAGCTTTGTGCCCCTGGTAGGGTCTCCCATGGCAAACAGGTCCTAGGTGATATGCCAGACTAAGGGCAGTTCAAAAGCTCCCATGACCGACACAAAATCAAGGGCCAAGACGTTGCCCGGTATGGCGAAGCCGGGACCCCACCCTGGAGCCAGGCCTGGGGTTGGGACTCGCGTGCGAGCACCTGGTTGGTCGGGCCTGAGCCCATGGGGCCCGGCCGGGCTCGGCCTGAAAGAGCGATGTGGGCCTGCCCTCCTGTGGGTTCACCACCTGCAGAGGGGGCCATGGGGGTCAGGTGCAGAGAGGACTGGGTGGCAGTCGAGGGCGGGTGGCCTAGTGGCCTGGTCCACGCTCACAGCCTCTGGCTGTTGGGACACAATATGCTAATCATATGAAATAGAAAACAAACGCGTCCTTAATCTCGACTTAAAAGAAAAAAGTTTTGGCATCCTGCACACACTGACAGACTCTACCCATCAGTGGAAAGCAGTTGTTAGGTCACATGAAGCTGGACCTGTGGGTTAAAGTGGTAGTTTGAGAGAGGATGAAAGGATCCTGGGTTCAAACCCCCATCTGACAACAACAGCTATTACAAAGGGCACTTGAGCAAGGTACTTAATTCTGAAGTTGCTCCCACTACATCACTCGAACATGCTTTGAGTTTTGCTTTCAAGTGTCTATACAAATGGAGTCCATGTATATAAAGGTAGTCTACAGAAATAACAATCAGTTTGTAAATATTATAAATATATATAATTGGAGCAATGGCTAAACTTTCCTTTGTGCCCACCTTGAATGGAAAAGTAAGGCGACTCCTTCCCTCCAGTAGCTGGGTGTTCACCTTTGGGGAAGTGATAGTACACCCTGGACTCCCTTAGGCTGGGATATGGGCCTGGTCAAATACACTGACCATGGCGGATCTGCTTTGCCAACCTGGTGGTTTTGTGGCAGTCCTGTAAGTCAACTCAGCTTTGGCTTTGGCAACAGGCAGACCTGTTTTGTCCTTTATAAACTTGGCAACAACTCTGGCGAAACAGCAACAAGTATTTTCCTGCAGCTGTGTCAGCACAGTTGTCCTGTCGAGATAGAGGATTACTCACCAAAGGACACTATTTTGTGCCATTAGTGTCGTCATTTCAGGCATAGCCTTACAAATTATGAGATGATTCTTTCAACCATTTCAGACAATGCTACTGCGACTGAGATAGCCTACGCCCCACAATCTATGGCAGTGGTGGGGGGAAAAAAACAAACAAAGTCCATATACAGTGCACCCAGAAAGTATTCACAGGGCTTCACTTTTTCCAGATTTTGTTACATTATAGCCTTATTCCAAAATGGAGTAAATTATTTTTTCCCCTCAAGATTCTACTTAACACCCTATAATGACAACATTAAATAAGTTGTTGTTTTTTTTGCAGATTTATTTAAAATAAAAATCGCATGTACGTAAGTATTCACACCCTTTGCTCAATACTTTGTTGATGCACCTTTGGCAGCATTTGCAGCCTCAAGTCTTCTTGAATATGATGCCACATCAGATCTGGGCTCTGGCGGGGTCACTCAGTGACATTCACAGAGTTGTCCTGAAGCCACTCCTTTGATATCTTGGCTATGTGCTTAGTGTCACTGTCCTGCTGAAAGATGAACCGTTGCCCCAGTCTGAGGTCAAGAGCGGTCTGGAGCAGGTTTTCGTCCAGGATGTGTCTGTACATTGTTGCATTCATCTTTCCATCAATCCTGATGAGTCTCCCAGTTCCTGTCACTAAAAACATCCCCACAGCATGATGCTGCCACCACCATGCTTCACTGATTTCCTCTAAACATGACACCTGGCATTCACATCAAAAAGGTCAATCTTTGTCTCATCACACTAGAGAATTTTGTTTCTCATGATCTGAGAGTCCTTCAGGTGCCTTTCGGCAAACTCCAGGTGGGCTGCCATGCACCTTTTACTAAGGACTGGCTTCCATCTGGCCATTCTATCATACAGGCCTGATTGGTGGATTGCTGTCAGAGATGGTTGTCCTTCTGGAAGGTTCTCCTCTCGTCACAGAGGAATGCTGGAGCTCTGACAGAGTAACCATCAGGTTCTTGGTCACCTCTCTGACTAAAGTGCTTCTTCCCCGATCAGACAGCCAACTCTTGGAAGAGTGCTAGTGCATCCAAATTTCTTCCATTTAGGGATGATGGAGACCACTGTGCTCATTGGGACCTTCAAAGCAGCAGAAATATTTCTGTACCCTTCCCCAGATTTGTGACTTGACACAATTCCTTTTGACTTCATGCTTGGTTTGTGCTCTGATATGCACTGTCAACTGTGGGACCTTATATGCAGGCAGGAGTGTGCCTTTCCAAATTATGTCCAATCAACTGAATTCACCCCAGGTGGACTCCAGTTAAGCTGTAGAAGGATGATCAGTTGAAACAGGATGCACCTGAGCTCAGTTGTGAGCTTCACGGCAAAGGCTGTGAATACTTACGTATATATGATTTCTTTGGGGCGGGGGCTGTTAATAAATTCTCAAAAAAAAAAAAAAAGGTTCACATTGTCATTATGGGGTATATAATTGAATTTTGAGGAAAAAAAAATAATTCCATCCATTTTGGAACAAGGCTGTAACATAAAAAAATATGGAAAAAGTGAAGCGCCGTGAATACTTTCTGAATGCACCGTAGCAGGAGCGTTCTTTACATGTGTTTGAATGTGAAATTTCTGAAAATACTGGCCTGTCACTTGAAATTTCCTGGTGTGAGCTGCAACTGTTGGCTGTCATCGTCACTGTGCTTAACTCTGATGAAGTGTAGTAGGTTGAAATACATGCTCTGGTCATTGTTATATGAAATATGTTTTAGTTATCTTATTATTTAATAATTATAATTAAATAAAATTAAGAATTACAATTATTTTATAATTTATTTAATTGTCTAATTGGCAGTGTTGGCTTTGCCTCATAAATTCAGCAAAATAAATAGTCTCAATAAATGATAGATTGACGGCTTGAGCACCATCCGATGACACTTATCACTCCTTAATCAGCATTGATGCTCCTACTATGCAGCAATTATTACTTGAATATCAAAGTTTCTATGAGCTGCGCAAATATATTGGCAAAGCTAAAGCAGACAGCAAATTTTGCTCTGGGCGATTTCAGTGCACTCATCGGCGAGGATTGGTAGGCTTGGCCATCTCATGGTTTGATTTTATTTGATTTGCCCCCACTTTCAGCCTTCACCCACCCACCACTCTTACTAGTCATAGTTCTCCAAAATCGGATAAATTTGTATAGTTTTCTCCATCAGAATTGCCAATTCCTGGCATAGTTTTCCACTGCAGGGAACACCACTTACAGCATGAAATTTTTTCAGCTGTGGGACCATCATATTCCTGAAATTTTCACTCCTCCATGATGACAGATAACGCATGTGAAAGCAACAGTAAACACTAAAAAAAAAAAAATCACTGCAAAAGAAACTACACAGTGGTGGGCACAGATAACCAAAAAATTAACTTTGATAACAGAATCAGATAACTGAAGTTATTTTTGATAAAGATAAAACGATAAACCACCCAAAAATGTATCGGAAGTTACAAATAACTGATAAATTCCAGTATTGTCTCTGGTACATTTGGAACTACTAACAATTAATGAATTTGAGTTTTAACACCACGATCGCTTCTGGTAGCATCAAAAGCGACAACAGACCTAAACAATGAGCCCACACTTCTGTCTTTGAACATCTTGCCCCCTGCTGGAAGCACTTGTTTACTACATGGCTTCCAGCACAGAAGCAAGCTGAAAGAAGCCACGAAGCTCAACTCTCTACCCAATCACAGCACTGCCGTCAGGCGGTCTTGGAAAATAAAGCAATGCTGAGTTATGATTTGAGGTATAAATAAAATGAATACTGATAGAATAACTCCATTAATGTCAATTCTGTAATTTGTACAAAGTTAAAATATCTTTTAATGTTGAATAATGCACTAATTCTGAAGTTTTGTAACAAATAGACAGATCGCAAAGGATTCTGGGTAAAATGTACCTCCACTAAACACTGATTGGTTGAGTCATTCATGATGTAAACCAACACGTTAATGTGACGTGTGTTGGAGTTTACAGATAAATGTGCTTTTGTAAGAGCCATATAATAATGATGATTATTACATCTTCCTGACACATAACTCATTCAGATCTTTCATAAATGATCAATATCCTAATATATGGTATTGAAAGTGCAATGACTGCAGAAGACAAACACTGAAATTACCTTTATTGTCAAAATCAAACCCAAAACTCAGAAAAATGTGCTACATTTAAGGCAGAACCCAATTTATCCCTGTGTGCCTCACTGTGCTTTGCAGTCATTAAATCCACATAAGCTTTCAGCAATTCCATATCTGAACAACAATTTTTTTTTAACATTTTTAGTGAGGCAAATAAACAATATAAAATAAAACCAGTTGTGAACATCGGAAAATCCAAATTAAACCTAGATACAGAAGACAGAAATGTACCTCAATCTGCAAGAGCTTCTCTAATTCATGGTTTCTGCACTCCAGAAAATCAGGAGTCAGACAACAGTAACAAACAGATTTAAGACGGTCGGGGGGACAAAGCCTACAGAGATGGTCCGAGGCGTCAGTGTAGTCATGTGATTACATGAAGCACTTCAGTCAGTCCACACGCACATGCTCACAAGAGAATCCACTTCAAAATTCAAAGATCCAGCAAAGCAGCAGCAGTGAAATGTGTTTGAAAGCAACCGGTTCCTCTGCAGAGCTCTTAGTTTCCACAAGTTCACCAGTTCTGTGGGAAAAGCTTCAGTTTGTTTTAAATTCATTGCATATCCTCAGCTCTCACTCCTGAGAGTCTGCAGCGTGAACTGGAGCCTGTTTCTGGCCTTTCCACATAACTCCAGAGCATTGTTGTTCCTGGAAAACCAGACAAGCTTGTCAAAATTTATGCATAAACACCACCAATGCCAAAGATTATGGTATGTGATAAATAAAATTAAATAAAAAATTCATGTCATTTGGTATCACAGGTGAAGTCACTCAAAGAAATCCCCTCAAAAATACCATAGTAAAAAGCAGTAACTTTACAATATACCACTAAGTAAATGCAGGGATTAAAGAAAAAAATAAAAAAAAATAAAAAATATATATATATATGTATATGAAATTTTTTTTTTTGATGACCAAATCATACTGTTCAACTACCTTTTTACAGAAACCCTTTTGTGATTGCTTCCTATTGATTTAAGGTAAAACAAGGTGGAGACAGCTTAGAAAACAGCAAATTGTTCTCTTGTTGAACAAGATTATATTTTATTCACTAACTGTCGCTGCTCTTTTTTAATGCAGCATATAGAAAGACTTTAACCTGCACATTATTTAAATGCTTTTACCTTCATTCAGTACCAATTAAAATCTCAGGCCTGTAGCCAGGATCTGAACCGGGGGGTGGGGGTGGTAGTGGACTCTTGATGACAGGGGGGGTCTGATGGCTGCTCAAGCCCTCCAGATAATACTGGGTTTTTGATGTCCAGGAATGGATTCTGGAGGGCTTTCTGATTACTATTCCACCCCCACCACCAATTTAGTTGTACTGCTTAAGTGTTGTATTTTCTTTTGCACATTTTCACCTTTTCTTTGCCTTAAACTAAAATTGATATCACAACCTACATGTTTGTTTGATAAGCTTACTAACCCCAAGAGCCGTAATCATTGTCATATTTTTACTTCCTTCATCCAAACTGACCTGATTTTAAAGCTGGAACCCCAAACAGACCCAGTAATGTCAAGCATAAGACATTACATAAAAAAGGTATTGCTTCACATCCCACTTTAGTTATGCAGAAAAGTTAAATGAAGTAAACTTATTTTATATGGCTCATCAATTAAACTTAGTCAAGAACTATAGTTAAAACTAGAGTAAAACTTAGTTGTTAAAATTATAAGTAGCAGCAGTATGAAAAATATGTTAAAAGTGGACCTTTAATCAAGGAGTGTTGTGAAGGGCACATCCCCCAACACCCTCCTTCTGTCTGGATTTAGCCCTGGTTTACTCTCCAAGTAGGAACAATCAAGAATTTGTGTATTTATGTGGAAAGCACAACCTCATTGAGAGGTAAGATGATTTTATGAGTGCATTTTACTTCGTAGATAGAGACCGAATGATAAACATGGTCTGAGGAAGGGCAGGTCGCCCGAAACGTTATGTTTTGCTAAATAAAGAGCTGTGGCTGCGCGGATCATTCGGTCTCTATCTTTGGTACAATTTGTCATGGTCCTGCACGCCTTTTTATGTGTATTGGATGTGCATGTCTTTATTGCATTACTTGCATTTTACGTCATGCCTTCTTCAGAAAGCAATTTAAGGCATATTTTGGTGGGGGGGGGGGGGGGGGGGGAAGTGTTATACCCCTATTCCTTCCCGTTTCATCCCAAATTGCAATTCGGGGCATGTTTTGAAGCATCATAGTAATGTGTTGATCCATCTTTGCCAATCTTGAACAGACTTGGTATATGTAGTAGCAGTGGTGGGCACAGTTCAGCTAATCCGATAGCAGATAATTATCAAAGCTAATGTTTTTGCTATCGGATTAGCTTTTCAGATAAGTTTTAAAACCATCATTGGACCAATTATCTTCCAATAAATTTAGTTCCGATAACTTTCAGTCCAATAACATTTTCTTTGCTGGTAAAGTTTAACGGTCAAAAACGTTTGTAAACCCTAAAATCAAACATTTAAGTCTGTTTGTTTTGTGTTTGTAGCCACTGAGCAGACTGGCTGCCTTTCACTTGCTGATGACATCATCATTAAGTGCAAAACGTGATTGGCCAGTCGACGCAGGGAGCATTGTGGGTAGCGTAATTCAGGTTCACTTTGGATGTTACAGTGACTTGTCCACTCGACAAAAAAACAAAACAAAACAAAAACACAGACTAATTTTAACATTATTTTATTTCTTTGTGGCTGTAATTTAATCGCCAAGACTCTGTGGGGGAGAGGAGCTCTCACGGTGTAGCCGATTACAAGTTATACTAGAATAATTTGTTTTGTTACACATTCACCACATTCTACATAGTGTGAACAGCAATGTAATTATACGTTGTGATATCAAATTATGATAGGCCTATCAGGATATGGTGGTAGCATATCAATTCACCCCTAGAAAGGACCCACCTAGACTCAAAGCTGGTGCCCAACTGCTGCGAAGCATGTCACCTCAAGTATGCTAACCAATATGCCACTATTCTATAATAACAGTGGTGTCATGGCCAGTCTGACAATGCAGACGTTTAGACACAGTTTGGATTTTAAAAAAGGACTATGTGGATTATTTATTCAGATGAATCCCACTGAAACACATAAGAATTTATATTTACTACGTGTATTTTACTCTGCCAATCAATGCATTAATGGATGTATTTCGATTGTTTAAGCCACAGAATTCAAAGCATGCAAAAAGAGCGGCAGCTTTTAGCTCGTAAATGATGGTGTATCTAATACAGAGATAAACTGTGACTTCTAATACTGTGTTTTACTGTTATCGGTTATCTGTAATAAAGATACATTTTTTAGCAGTTTATTGTCGTAAAATATAACTTTTCAGTTATATGATTAATGGCTATTAAAGCTAACTTTTTGGTTAGCTGTTCCCACCACTGCGTAGTAGTCATGGCCATCAACGGCACCAGTTTTGAAATTGTCATGAAATTTTCGAGCTGGTCAAAAAATTTCATCTTGATTCACCAAATCGGCATCATTCTGTTACTTCCGGGTTTTCATAGTCTTAAATAGGGACGGGTATCGAGAACCGGTTCCTTTTGGGTATCGTTAAGAAATTATTCGATCCACCGACATCAATAAGCTTTTTGCTTAACAATTCCGTTACTGGTCCTTCAGAGTGGCCGTTGTTTTTGGGGGTGTTTGTCAGGAAAATGATAAATTCTCTTCATTGATTAAAGACCCTGCAGCGGGTCCGTAATAAACTTTTCTGCAGCGTGGCTTTGCTTTGAACCTTGAACCAATCGAAGTAGTGGTTCGCAGATTGAAGCAGTGCTTCGATCTATTGCTTCGTTTATTCATTTTTTTCTTTCACTGTATCTTAATTTTCCCCCGCTAAAACCTTAAAGAGCATAGGTCTGAGTATTATTTACCTTTTTTTTTATGTTAAACCGACCTGTTATGGTCTTCTGAAACAGTTGATAGATGTATTTTATAACAAAAACGGGAGCGATGCTACCGCGTTAGCAATCTATGGCATTTTCAATGTTAAATTTAGCATTAAGCGGTTGCATCTGTCATCACGTTTGGGTGCATTTGTTTTCTGTATAATAAGCGTTTGTTGTCGTAAAAGAGTCAAATGTATTACAAATTGTAATTGTAATTTTTTAAATTTATTTTTGTTTATATATTAATAATCTAATGATTAGTTATTATATACAATTCTAGAGAAAGAGACAAAAAAGAACCTGAATAGAAACACAACAGAAAATATAAAACCAACTAACAATGAACATACATAAATAAATACATACATACATACAGAAATTTTGTTTCCTGTGAACACCTAGTGACTCTTACACCTCCATTTCATCCCTGTTTTATTTAAGTTTAATGACAATTTGTTTTGGTCAAACCATATTTTCAATGTGTTAATTTCTTCAGTGATTTCCTCCAGAACTATCTGCCAAGCTAGAAAACTGCTGCATCCTAGTAAGAGCAGAATACTACTGGAATGAATTTGAATAAGTTTTTTTTTTCCCCCCCCCCCTCACTAAATGGATGCTGCACTCACTGCAGTTTATTGTCTGGAATAGTCCCAGACTGCATTTCAGAGGTTCTAGAATTCAAACATTTTCGTGCAGGTGGTGTTGGGGGGTAATTTTGGGTTTCAGCTTTTTTTGTTTTTCACCACTTTCATCCCTGAATATGTCAATTGTGAGTCACTTTTGTGCAGATTAAAGTTACTAACTGGGACTCCTGTCTTGTTGCAAGAAAGAAATGAGAATCGTCCTCCGTTCTGTTCACACAGCTCCAAACGCTGCGCGGCTCTGACGAGTCAAGTTAGAACGATAGAATCCAGTCTGAATTAGTAACTTCAAAATGAAACACCGTTTTGTTTACTTTTATTTATGTCCAGAGATCAAGGATACAGTGACCAATTTCATATTTATTTACTTTAAGACTCAATGAAATACATAGAAAACCTGTAAAGCCTACTTTTAGTACAAAATTCATGAGGTATCGATAAGGGAATCGATAAGGAATCGGATCGATAATGGCATCAATAGATAAAATCTTATCAATACCCATCCCTAGTCTTAACAGCATCAATCATTCATGTTGTTCAAACATCTTTAAATGGGGGACTCCTAGTAAGTACAGCTTGATACTTGTTTAACTGTGTTTGGGGTGAAAATTTGAAGCAAAAGCAGCGTTTGTGACAGTTCTGGCTGACAACGCAGCTGGGTGCAGCTTTAATTTGTTTTTGAGTGAGTTGCCAGGTCTGTGCTTTATAAGACAGCCAGTTGCCAGGTCTGCACTTTATTAGCCAGTTTGATAGGAGGCAAGCCGGAGTAAGCAGTTTCATCCTGTTGATGTATATTTTCTGGATTGTGGGGGATTGTAATAGAACGGAGTCCTGTGGAATAGGGGTGTTAGTGTTTGTTATGCGTCACAGGTCTGCAGTTGTGTTTTTAGTTAACAACAGGGAGGACACTCAGAGACAGAGCAGACTTTGCAAGAAAAAAAAAAAAAGCTTAAAAATATGTTTGCAAAATGCTGCTCTTTGCTCGCTGTGTTGTCACTGCGCTGTGAGACATCTACACTCCAACACACACACCCCAATCCCTCTCCTCCTCCTCCTGTAGAATGCAGTCAGGACACAGAGACCCACTGCGAGGAGAGAAAAAACAAAAAACAGAGACATTATTCTAAAAATCGATTTTTGAATGTTTTGAATGCGATGTGCATGTGTCCTGCGGACGCTGCATCCGAGGGATGTGGTAAATTTTACATCTTGTGTCCAGCTTTGATCTCTTGCATCAGGATGGCATCAGCCTGAACCCTGCCTTTTGGCAGCCCAATTGATGGAAGTCGGTCATAGCAACGGAGAACTTTAGTCCCTGTAAATGTATTTTATAATAACTAGATTTCAAAATTAATTTGTCGATTTTGTGGAAAATTTAATAGCATGACACCTCAGCTATTCTAACACACTTTATGATAAAAAAAAAAACAAAAAAAAAAAAACAAAAGAACCACCACAGGTGATCAGTGTGTGAGCAGGATCATGTGCACCCCACCGTCTCTACAAGCACCAAGTGGACAGGCAGTCATGTTGATGTGCTTTAATCAGTGCATTTTGTACCTGGGAGCTGCCTGCTGATTGGCTCATTCTGTCACGTCCTTACCGGGACATGAAAGCCTCCAGGATGGCAACGTTGTCCTTGGGGAAGTACTGCTGTCGAACAACGTGCTCCAAAGCCTGGAGGTGTCCAGGAACCATGAGCACAGGCTTCACCTTGTCCTCACTCTGAGGACAGACGTGGAAGTGGGACAGAAGGACAAAGAAAGCAAGGAGTAAGAAATGTTCACAAGCATAAAAAAAAAAAAAACAACAACAAATAAACAAAAAACCCCAAACAAACAGTGAGATACAGGTAGAAACAAATGTGATATTAGATGCCAACAAGATAAAATGCACATTCCAATATTATACATCTGAATGAACTAAAACATTTAGTATATTCATTTTTATCTTCATCAAACGTACCTTGATAAGTCCGAGCAACACCAACAGCGATGATACAAAACCATAACCTTGGAACCCAGGAGTAGCAAAAGCTTTCTTCAAAAGGGCATCTGTTTATCAAAAACATTTCCTCCATCATTAACACAAAAGCACTGAAGTGTTTTCCCTCAAAACATTTATCACAGTGCTGACTGTTATTCCCACGTAACTGTACATTATTACATCCATAGTTCGACTTGCGGGGGAGCTAAGGGGAACTTGGCTCCCCTGAAAAGCTGTGTTACAGGGTTTTTTTTTTGGGGGGGGGGGGGGGGGGGTACACACTGAAGTTTGTATTTATTCTCTTATTACATTTCATTTTTTAAAACACTGGTCTCCACCAAAAAGTGCTTCACTGTGCAGCTCCCCACTAGATTTACAGAACCACATAAACTTGTTGTGTGGGCCGCTGAAGAGGAGGTACTGCTGGCCCACCACCACCAGAGGGCACCCTGCCTGGAGTGCGGGCTCCAGGAACCAGAGGGCGCTGCCGCCTCACAGGAGCAGCTGGGGTGACAGCTGACACTCATCACCTATGACAGCTGTCACCACTCATCTGATCAGCATCGGTATATCAGCAAGACGTCATCTCCACCTCTTTGCCGAGATATCGTTCTACCTGGAAGGTAATATTCTCAGCTGACTGCTTGACAGTAACCTTTTGTGATTTTTGTGAGTGATAGCAGACTCTTTTTCCAACGAGAGGTGGAGGTAGTTTTCCTGCCGTGCGGATTGCTGGGTGCAAACGCGCCCACATTTAATTGTTTTTTTGTTCCTCGCCAGCAGTACCAGGTCCGACACGCGGAGGCAGTGGCCACCTGGGAGTTCGGGACTTGGCGGCTCCAGTATTCCCGGGGTCTGGTGGCGGAGGAAATCGTGTGGTTCCGGTTCTGCTTTGGACAGGCGTCTCCTATCTTCGAGCCTGCCCACACGACGCCTTTGTGAATTGACTCTTGTCTATTGTTGTAATCTGTTGTAGTTGTTGTGCACATTCACAACAGTAAAGTGTTGTTATTTGACCTACTCCATTGTCCGTTCATTTGCGCCCCCTGTTGTGGGTCCATGTACCTACACTTTCCCAACAAAACTCATCATTTAGCGGGCGCGATTTGGTGAAAGAGCTACTCAACTTGCTGTGAATATTACTGACAAGTATTGCAACAAGTTACATGAACGAAGCCTCTCCTCACTTGTTTGCGGATTTAAATGAGGTTGTTGTTACTGTGTCCGTACAAAATCTTACTAATGGTATTAACTGCTAGTAGTAGTAACAGAGTATTTAACAGGGTTACTGACCTCATTGCCGTGCACTTACTTATGCGCATGCATGCATGTGTGGGAATTCACAGGAAAATAGGGCTTCCCCAAAAGCCACTGTGTAATTCGAAAGCTGGTTACATCTTATAATTTCTATAACATTGTTTCTAGTGTAGAAAATACGACAGTTCTAGAATACTTTTGTCTCACCGATACTATCCAAAACTGCATTCTTTACATCAGCGTTGTCCTCTTTGTACACGGAGGCAATCTTCAGGAAGGCTTCAGCTGTCTTTGTGGCATCAGACACATCCACCTAAACACAGTGTAGATTAAAAACAAAAAATCTTCAAGTCAGCAATAAAAGCGGTTGGACTTCGGCGGCTGCAATAACTACTACACTGACTTATTGTTCGATGAACATGATCATTGTGTTGGCCTTGATAACTTGCCCTTTACATGCATTGTTTGTTTACATAAGTCACCAACATGTCAGTGACTTGTGTTGCTTCTGTCCCTCATCTACTGCTCACTGTGTGGGAGGCGCTACAACAGGCCTCCCACACTGCTAATCAAGGGCCATAACTCTGGTAAAACGGGACCAACTCGAACAATATAATATGCGTATTACCAACCTATAACAAGGACTTGTACCAAGTTTCACAAAATTCCTCCTAAAAATGTTCCGAGTTGATATCAGAACATTTATACCCTTTTTGGGACAGACAGGCAGAAATTGCTACGACATAATGCCCCTTTGGGCCTTCAGCCCAGGGGAATAAAAACTTAAATAATTATTTGTCTTCATTTTCATCTACAAGCATTTAACTGCATTCAGAATGTTACTGTAGCCATCAAGGACGGTAGCTGTATTTCCTGTACTACTGCTGCCACCATGTGGGTACAACAGAAAACTACATGGAGCAAACGTGGAAGAAAAGGCTTGACATCTGGTCCCATTTTAAAGGACATGTCACACCGAAATCATAACAATTAAGATTTAGACTGAGTGGTCATCCATGATCCACCGGGATTACTTTGTGCACTTCCATGACCGGTTTCAAAGCATACGGCATTTGCAACAAACAGCTACGGAGACGTCCAAAAACAAAGTTCTCGTGAGTATTTGTGTGTTTCCTTCCAACAGCGGTGACATGACTATAAGAAGCATCCCAGAGCACGCTTGAATAGAATGCAGCTGCTAATGTTAAGAACTGAGGCACAGATTTAATTCCAGGGTTTACATAAGTGTGATGTCGTGTTATGATGACTTGTTTTTAAGTGATAACTGTTAATTTTGATGCAGTCACGGTAAAAGCAGCAGCCCTGAGAAGGTTTAGTGCACCTGCACAGCCATTGGTCATAAATGCAGCCTGTTAAAATCAAAACAAATGCTTATAAGTGTTGTATATAACTATGAATATATATCATTAAGTTGCCTGTGACAAAACAATGTCACGGAGACATTCCACATTCACATACAAAGCAGCAACAAACAGCTGACATGTGGGTTAAAACGGCTGCTGCGCTTTTTTAAACCCTCATATTAGCTGTTATTTGCAGCTTTGTACACAGATGAGAAATATCACAGATGTGATCACATCTGATAATCAGATCTGTGATATATTCACATCTGGCACTTTGTTCTTCTGGCAATGAGGAGACATTAGCCCATACCACCCTTTTGAAATCCAAACCATTGATTTAGAACATTTTATTATTAATTAATATATTTTAGTTATTATTTTTACATTTCAATTCCAATGTTAAATATTCTTGAGAATTAAAAGTTCATTGCTCTCGAAAGGATATATTTATATATTTTTTATATCAATGGCATAAAATGATCTGAAAATAAACTAGATGATAATATTGTGAGAGTATTGTTTATTGTGGTATTTTCTGAGGCAATTTATCGTCCAGCAAAATGTGTTATTTTGACAGGCCTAGTTGGACTTATCTTAAACTGAAGCTGGCACACCTGCTTCAGCATATTTACCTGTTGCTCAATCAGCAAGGATCTCTTGGCTCCCAATTTGAGCAATTTGTCTGGAGACGGGAAGCTCAGGAAAGAGGAGACATCTGGAGGCCGAGGAGGTGATACAGGGGTGGACAACTGTAAAATGGGAGGTGAGAGACAGGGGGTGGGGGGTGGAGAAGAGATGCATGAGCATCATCTTGATCTAGTGAGTAACCACAGGCTGTGGCATTGACCTGGCACAGGCTCATCTGGAGGAGGTCCTCAAGGTGAAAGAAGATCAAGAACAGCTGAAGGAGGAGCTGAAAGCTCTGAAGAAGACCTTGTAGAAAGAGCGGGCAGCGTTAAAAGTAGAGCAGGCTAAAGAGAAAAGCTACCAGAAAAAGCCTGAAGCTCAGGAAAGTGGTGAAACAGCAGGAAACCAGATAACAGGAACAGCTGAAAGGCCAGATTCAAAAAGGAGACAGACTCCAGATGGATAAATAATGTATTTATATTTTGTTTGTATTGTTGTTGTTTTTTCTGTCAACAGTCTGACAGATGGAAACACCTGCCTCAGACTGATGGAAAATGTGTCAAGACTACAAGCTGTAATACAGTAAAAGTACATATAATGGATTCAAGTGGACCAGCAAACTTTGTCCGTTATAACCTAAATCTGTTATATGTATGAAACGGACAAAATCCATAATATGTATGTAATGGAAAAGTTACAGTCAGGCGGCACAGAACAATCTACGGGGAATCCTGACTCAGGACCTGCCTCATTTAATGACAAAATGAGTAGCATGTTCAGAAAAATAAATAAATGCCTGCCTTAAATAAGCGGCGGGCATTATGTGCATTAAATATATTACACTACTCAAGATAAATAGAAACAGAAATGTTAAATTATTTGGAGTCTCTAAATACATATTTTACGTGATCACTGATACTTGAGCGCTGACAGGCTCTTGTACAGCGTTATGAGTTATCAGATTACAGCACCACATTTATCTGACCTTGTTCCTAATATTTTCCTCTTCCTCCTCTTCCACTTCCTCCAACTCTTCTTCATCATCTTCCTCCTCGTCATCCTCTTCCTCCTCCTCCCCCTCCTCCTCATTATAGTCCTCTTCCTCTTCTTCATCATCATCCTCGACAACATCATCATCAGCATCCTCATCGTCATCTTCAGGCTCACCCTCGTCTTCACTGAATGAAATCAGAACAAAGTTTGTCAGTGAGGGTTTGGGATGGAAAAAATAAAAAAATACCAATTAAATTTGATAACATTGACCCGGGAATAGAAGTTGAATAAATTCAGCCCACTGAATCCTAAGCCTTAGGGAATACCCATGAAGTTACAGTACAGCTGGAAAGTATTCACTGTTTCCATGTTTTGTTATGTTACAGCTGTATTCCAAAATGAATAAACTCTGTCCCCCCGCCCTTTGCTCCATAATTTCACAATTCATTTCATTTTATATAGCGGCAAATCACAACAAAGCTGCCTCAAGTCGTTTAACACGAGTAAGGTCTAACCTTAACAACCCCTAGAGCAAACACACAGATGACAGTGGTAAGGAAAAGCTCCTTCTGAGATATTGAGGAAGAAACCACAAGCAGACCAGACTCAGACTCAATACTTTATTGATGCACCTTTGGCAGCAATTATAGCCTCAAATGTTGAATATGATGCCAGAAGCTTATCTTTGGGCAGTTCTGGCCATTCCTCTTTGGATAGGGAGTGTCGGTGCACAGCCATTTTCAGATCTCTCCAGAGATGTTTAATTGGATTCAGGTCTGGGCTTTGGCTGAGCCACTCAAGGACATTCACAGAGTTGGCCTGAAGTCACTCCTGTGATATCAAAATGTCCTCGCGTCAAGCAATCCAGTCCAATCGAAGATTCAAGCTTCTCTACTTCCCCTCCCAAAATGAGACGTCCTGCGTTCTTTATGAATTAAATTGATGCTGACGTGCAGCACAGCCGGCTGCAAGAGCTCAGCTCAGAGGTACGGCATGACATTCATGCCAGTAATGACTGGAAGGAAATGCTTTTAACAAAAACTACAGATTTTGTTTATTTCTATTTATGTCCAGAGATCAAGGATCCACCATGTAGAGTTTATTATGTCCAAAGTTTAAGGATCCATTGACCAATTTCATATTTATTTACTTTAAGACTCAATAAAATGTTGTTCAATTTAAATTCAATTTAATCTGCTTATAAAGCGCCAAATCACAACAAAAGCCATCTCAAGGCGCCTCAGATAGAACAGTTCAACATAAAAATTAAAATAAACAAATAAAAATAAAAAATTCAAATACATAATTAAAAACAGAAGTAAAATAATAAAACAGATAAAAAATAAAAACTATTCATAAGAAAGGGAATAAAAATAGGCTTTAAGTCTTGACTTAAAAATGTCCACGGACTCCGACTGCCTCACGGTCACAGGAAGACCATTCCACAGAGCGGGTGCATGATAAGAAAAAGCTTTTTGACCCGCTGACATAGAAAACCTGTAAAGCCTACGATAAAACGTGTTGCCTATCGATAAAATCTTATCGATACCCATCCCTAGTCTCTGGTGTGTGTGAAAGTCAGAGAGGAAGAGCATTACAATTAATTTTTCATCAAGCTATTTGAATCTTCACACATTTATATAAATTTTGAATCAATTCACAATGCATCATTACAGCCTCAGTTTATACAACCTCAGTCGCTTAAAAATGTTCACAAAATGATTACCTGAGTGATCCTAGAATCTCACCCATGTTCATGCTGTCCATGGCTTTTTTCAAAGCATTGCAGCCTTCATCTCCAAGATTGTTACCTGCACAATTTTATGTAATGGAGACAGAAATTACTTTTGAGCATATTCATAGATAAGACACAAAGTAGAAGTAACTTGAAAAGCAAGAAGTTGCTTGAGAAAAATTACAGACTGGTCCATGTTATTAGGGAAGGAAAATTAGTTTTGGTCATTCATGTTGCTTTCCAACCTACAGCAAAGATATGTTTTGATGTGCTTGTACCATTTAAGTCCAGTCTCTCGAGCTGGTCCTTGTCCTTCACTGCTTGTGCCACTGCCAGAGCAGCTTCCTCTGTAATCTCACAAAATGACAGATTCAGCTCCTGTCACACAAAGGGACAATTACAAAGGAGAACACCCCCCCAAAAGTTTAAAACATGATAAAGCAAGAAATTCCACAGTTAACCACTAATCAGGCCTGTCACAAATGGTTTTGATGAAAGGTATGTTGTCCCAGAAATAATTTTGATAAACTACATTACACTCATTAAAAAAGTAAACTAATAATGAAGGAGGCCCTTTCGAAGAGTCATAAACTTTTAATTCTTAAGGACACAGACAGGAATGTGAAAGAAATATTAAAATACCCCAAATAAGCAAGAAATAGAATGGACTCTGACTCTGTTAGCAAAAACTCCACTAAACAGTTAATGGTTTATTTACATTTAGAGGCTTTCTTCTCATTCAGCTAAACCCAAAGCATTCCTACAGAGGTGGAACTATAGAGTGTGGCTTGGAAACAAAGCTCATTTGGATTTAATTTGGCTGGAATTATGTGGTTGTCATTAAATACACCTATTAGCTAGGCAACTCAAAGTATTTCTGTGTAGGCTCTCAGTTGTCCAGGTGGTTTCCATAGTAGAGAAGCTTGAATCTTCGACTGGACTGGGTTGCTTGACGTGAGGACGTTTCGCTTCAAATCACAGAAGCTTCCTCAGCTAAAATTCTTGCTCTGGTAGTCTGATTTCTGTCTTGACTCTTGTAGAGAAGAATAAACCAGAAGCCAACAAAAGCTGGAGTTTTTTAACCTAACCAGACCCCACCTACCGAGAGGCTGACTGCTATAGGCTAGTGACTAACAATAGCTCTAATTAGCACCTATTGTGCTCTAGTTAGCACTCTCCTAATGACAGGACGGAAGCCTCCCCTGATGGCTCCCTTAACGACTCTCTCCTGATGACGTGAATGACTCATTACCATGAATAAAAGACTGAAACTGCTTTGACCTGAGTACCACATTGTAAACAGGGGACAAAGCATGTCTGAGACCCGCGCCGTGGTTAAGGCTGGGTTTCAACTGTTTTACAAAGAATGCTTCCTTGACACCTCTCTCAAACCATTTCTTCTCTCTGGCTAAGATTTTAACTTCCTTGTCCTCAAACGTGTGGTTAGTGTCTTTCAGGTGGAGATGAACTGCAGACTGAGGTCCAGTGGCGACCTCTCTGCGGTGCTGGTATAGCCTCTTGTGTAAAAGTTGCTTCGTCTCACCTATGTAGTGTTCATTACAGTTTTCCTGACATCTGATATGATACACTACATTGCTCTGTTTGTAACTAGGGATCCTGTCCTTAGGGTGAACTAATTTCTGTCTCAAGGTGTTGACTGGTTTAAACTAAACTGGGATTTTGTGCTGTCTGGAGATCCTCTGTAGTTTTTCCCCTACTCCTGCTAAATAAGGGAGAGACACTCTTCTTCTTGTCTCAGTCTCCTGTCTATCTGGTCTCTTTGTTTTCTGGGACTTCTGCACTTTGTCCAGGGACCAACGTGGGTACCCACATACTGTGAGGGCTTTCCGTACAAGTTGTTGCTCTTTAGCCCTTCCCTCTGCAGTTGTGGGCACCTGTAGGGCTCTGTGTTGAAGAGTCCTGATCACCCCGACCTTGTGTTCAAGAGGGTGGTTTGAGCCAAAGAGCAGATATTGGTCAGTGTGAGTGGGTTTTCTGTAAACCTCTGTCTGGAGCTGCCTGTTCTCTCCAATCGTAACATCACAGTCCAAGAAGGCTAAATGGTTGTTTCTGGCATCCTCACGTGTGAACTTGATATTGGAGTCCACCGAATTGATGTGTTCTGTAAAGTCCTCGACCTCCTGTTGCTTGATTTTAACCCATGTGTCATCGACATATCTGAACCAGTGACTGGGAGAGATGCCCGTGAACGACGTCAAGGCTGTCTTCTCCACTCGCTCCATGTACAGATTGGCCACAATGGGGGATACTGGAGACCCCATCGCACAACCATGGATCTGCCTGTAGTAATTCCCCCTAAACAGGAAATACGTGGTGTTAAGACAGATCTCCAAGAGTTGGCAGATGTGGTCTGGTGTGAGTTTGGTCCTTTCAGGTAGAGACACATCTTCCAGCAGTCTCTGCCTCACAGCTGAGATGGCCTCAGCGGTGGGGATGCAGGTGAACAAGAAGTCACATCAAATTACACCATTGTTTCATCTGCCTCCTCCGGTCCTTGATTTGATTTGATTTGAGCCGCGGTTAAGGCTGGGTTTCAACTGTTTTACAAAGAATGCTTCCTTGACACCTCTCTCAAACCATTTCTTCTACAGGCAGATCCATGGTTGTGCGATGGGGTCTCCGGTATCCCCCATTGTGGCCAATCTGTACATGGAGCAAGTGGAGAAGACAGCCTTGACGTCGTTCACGGGCATCTCTCCCAGTCACTGGTTCAGATATGTCGATGACACATGGGTTAAAATCAAGCAACAGGAGGTCGAGGACTTTACAGAACACATCAATTCGGTGGACTCCAATATCAAGTTCACACGTGAGGATGCCAGAAACAACCATTTAGCCTTCTTGGACTGTGATGTTACGATTGGAGAGAACAGGCAGCTCCAGACAGAGGTTTACAGAAAACCCACTCACACTGACCAATATCTGCTCTTTGGCTCAAACCACCCCCTTGAACACAAGCTCGGGGTGATCAGGACTCTTCAACACAGAGCCCTACAGGTGCCCACAACTGCAGAGGGAAGTGCAGAAGTCCCAGAAAACAAAGAGACCAGATAGACAGGAGACGGAGACAAGAAGAAGAGGAGTGTCTCTCCCTTATTTAGCAGGAGTAGGGGAAAAACTACAGAGGATCTTCAGACAGCACAAAATCCCAGTTTACTTTAAACCAGTCAACACCTTGAGACAGAAATTAGTTCACCCTAAGGACAGGATCCCTAGTTACAAACAGAGTAATGTAGTGTATCATATCAGATGTCAGGAAAACTGTAATGAACACTACATAGGTGAGACGAAGCAACTTTTACACAAGAGGCTATACCAGCACCGCAGAGAGGTCGCCAGTGGACCTCAGTCTGCAGTTCATCTCCACCTGAAAGACACTAACCACACGTTTGAGGACAAGGAAGTTAAAATCTTAGCCAGAGAGAAGAAATGGTTTGAGAGAGGTGTCAAGGAAGCATTCTTTGTAAAACAGTTGAAACCCAGCCTTAACCACGGCGCGGGTCTCAGACATGCTTTGTCCGCTGTTTACAATGTGGTACTCAGGTCAAAGCAGTTTCAGTCTTTTATTCATGGTAATGAGTCATTCACGTCATCAGGAGAGAGTCGTTAAGGGAGCCATCAGGGGAGGCTTCCGTCCTGTCATTAGGAGAGTGCTAACTAGAGCACAATAGGTGCTAATTAGAGCTATTGTTTAGTCACTAGCCTATAGCAGTCAGCCTCTCGGTAGGTGGGGTCTGGTTAGGTTAAAAAACTCCAGCTTTTGTTGGCTTCTGGTTTATTCTTCTCTACAAGAGTCAAGACAGAAGTCAGACTACCAGAGCAAGAATTTTAGCTGAGGAAGCTTCTGTGATTTGAAGCGAAACGTCCTCACATCAAGCAACCCAGTCCAGTCGAAGATTCAAGCTTCTCTACTAACTCAAAGTATGTGATTAAATTTACGTGAACAGTCATAACTGGGGTTCAATACTTATAAAACAGTAACTAAAATGAAAACAACCCATAAGTCCTCCACATTATTATTGAGCGAGGCCTTAAGAGGACTGGTGTGAACAGGCTGACCTGCAGTGTTACAGTGAAGGTGCTTGCTCACCCTGAGGATCGGGAGTCCCTCTGATATGGCTTCTGAAATAGCTATAGCTCCTGCTGGCCGAACCAGACAGTCCCCAAAGTTTAACACTTGAATATTGCGAAGTGGTTTCAGTGCCTGTGAGGAGAGAGAGGGTTTTTGTATTTTAATGGCTTAATGCTATCTGTAATTCAAAAATGCAACGGCACACAGACACAAAAGTAAACATATTAGCCAATAATGACCTTTGATCTTGATTGCTGACCTCTGATCTTGACTGTGTGTGTGTGTGTGTGTGTGGGGGGGGGGGGGGGGGGGGGGGGGGCGCTGAGTGGGAGAGCACTGAACATAAACACACACACACACACACACCGTCCATTTCATTCATTCCAAATGACATTACGTGGACATTTTAACATTACAATGTGACATGACACACTTGCACTTGTGTCACAGTACCTCAGCCATTGCGATCGCTCCCTCCTCACTGAACGTGTTGTCATTGAGGTTGAGCACACGGAGGCCTGGATTGTGCTGAATGGATGTGGCCAGCGCCGTCACACCAGGATGGTTGATTCCATTCTGGGGCATGTAAACCTCCTCCAAACTACCCATTACCTGAAAAAGGACAGTCTTAAGACACAGAATTCCGAATGTGCACACAATCACAGTGTATTTTTACAGGAAGAATAGTAGCACATGCTGAGAGGTTTCCAAGTTCTTTCATATATGATTCAAAGTTGGCTGCACAGCAATTCATGAAAAACAAACCAAAACATAAAAATACATTCACACCCTCTGTGTTTATCAGAGAAGACTGTTATTTTTCAACTCAACATTCTGTTAGATTATAAGCAACAACATCTGGAAACACGACATTGGCTGGTATTCTTACCTGGAAAGCCTGAGCAAGGGCAGTGGCTCCATCATTCTCCAGACGGTTCCTGCCTGCAACAAACACCTTCAGCCTCAGAGGGGCACCTTTTGCACTGGACTGTTTATGGCACTCAATCAATGACGCTGCCAAAATCTGAGGAGACAATCAACAGACACACAAATGTCAAAAGCGCTGCACTCCCGCATTTGCTGGTTGTCCACAAATTCCATCAGAGCCCTAAATCCACCTCACACTGACGGGTTAAACTTTTTTGTCGTCCCCGGACAAATTATATAAATGTGTTAAAGTCAGTTAACACAATCCGTGACTGTGACTACACCATAAGGTACAACAACCTGCCTGTGAATCACACTCATCCTAGATTACGGTTTGTTTATATATATATAAATAAAACAACAATTCATATTTTAGTCTGTAACATTGAACTGTTCACTGCTGAATTAATTATTTCTCCCCTTAAGACAAAATAATAGGTTGGCATTAAAATATGCAACACAGATGGAATTTTTTTATGTACAATTTTTAGTCTTCCTATCAATTTGCATACCCATACCGGTGCATTTTAAGTATAGCTGCAGGTCTATTGACATAACCCACCACATGCATAAAAAGATGAGCAACACCGTGTCAAAGGCAAACAGTCTGCAGGGGTTCAGTCCATCTGGCCACCTCTGCAACTGAGTTCACCAACAGCTGCATCACATCAGCTCAACGGGGTGCTCATCACTGAAAACCCCTGATGAGGTGGTTAGCTGGATTGAAAACCTGCAGATTCTGACCCTTTCTGATGCTCATTCCTATATATCATATATCACTAGCAATATGTCATAACTCAGTCATATTGGTGACTTACCTTCCCACCTCCAACTCCCATGCCACAGTTGTTAAGCCGTAGTTCCTGTAACGTGTAGCATGCAGTGCTTTTGAGCAAATTCTCAATACCCTTCACTCCATCTGGTCCAAAGGCGTTGTCGCTGAGGTCCAAAACCGTTAATCTGGCACCCGCCATCATCAGAGCATCGCCCAGAGCATTCTGAAACAAAAGGGAAGGATCGTGGAATAACCAGTAATGAAACACACTTTAAGAACAGTTCACTCAAAATGGAATTTGAGGCGTTCCCATAAAATCTAACAAATGCAGCCCTGGGTGCAAATGTCACAGGCACCTTGGGTGTGAGATGTGCCGTAAATTTTAAACCAAAGTGAAATTAAAAGTCGCAACAAAGAGAAAGCTTTTGTTACATTTACAAGCTCATCCAATGAAGTAGTGACATGCTTTAGATCTTTCATAGCAAACCCAAAATTAAAAGAAATGAAATAGTGTTTATTTGCTCTACCCAGTCTGGACACAGTATAAACGTAGTCCCTTCGGATTCTAATAATAAAACAGGAATGTGCTTTGTGACAATTCTGAAACTTTGTTGCACTGCTGATTTGCTGACACACTTAAAACTACAGAAAACATGCGACACCTGCCCTCACTTTGTGCAGGCCTATGTTCGTTTTAATTGCACTTTAGTTTCAGCAAAAGACGTGTGTGCGCAGAGTGCATTCAAACAGTATAAATGCATATTAAAGTGAAGACTTTCTTTAGAGGCACAACAATCTATCCATTGTGCAACTGTTCTGTGACGCAAAAACTGTGTTCAGATGTAACCACAAATTGTTACTATGTGCTTACTGTGGTGTGTGGCAAAAATCAGTTGCTTTTTCAGTTTCGTCACATACAGTTCCTACAGGGGAAGACAATAGATTTAAGACTTTTTAATACCAATCATAATGAAACTGAAAACGAATGCTACAATAACTGTGGATTACTTGGAAGCAATTGAAAGTGTCTCTGCTTAAAGTGTTCTGGCAACAAACAAGAGATTTTCTGGTTTGTGCTATATTGCTTTGGGTCATGTTACTAGAAGCTTTCTTTGAATGCTAAAAAAGACAGTCACTTATTTTGATATTTTTAACTGCAATGTCAGAAGAAAACATGAATAAAATCATAATTCCCATGTCTTGGCATTTTTAAGACTTTCTGGAGCAAAGTGGTTGTAATAAAGCTGTATGGCAAACCTACTTCAATAAAAAGTACATTACTGGTTCAAAAATGGCTTGCAAAAAAAAAAAGCGGAAATACAGGTTTATACATAAAGAACATGGAAAAGTGCTCATTTGCAAACCAATTAAGAACCTTCAATGTTATGATGCATCTAAGAATTCCTCAGCCCCACTTACCCAAATTTAGGACATCTAGTAACTTACCAGTGAAGGAGGGATTTCTGAGCGCAGACGGCCAGTGAACATGTCACTCCAATAGCAACGCTGAGAGCACACAACCAGTGACAACATGTCAGCTAAGATATTTTTCAAAACATTCCACACAGAACAAATCTGAAATATGTTAAATATAGATGATATTGGCAATGACAAAATACATGAACCCTAACTGCTCATCACACAGCGTGTGAACTCATCATCCATAAAAATGATTACTTATTGAAATCAGAAGTGGCACGAATATACTAGATTTTTACACACACACGTACACACGTTTTGACATTGAAAATTATAATGAATGCTCTAAACCTTGAACTCGCTCTTGTTCTCCAGGGCCTTTGCGATGGCCAGTGCAGCTTCCACGCCAATTGTGTTTCCCTCCAACCTCAGAGCCTGCAAGCCCTGGAAGTCCCGGATCTCCTTCACAATCTCTTCCACTGGGGGGTGGGAGGGGGAAGAGGAAATTATGTACATTTTAGGCTAGCATGTCAACAGCTGATCTGAAAAGATCAACTAACAACTCTCTTCCTGACCTGAGTAAGGCCTGTGCCAACTTCAGTTTCAAATGTTAGGGCCCATTCACACTGTGAATATGTACAAGTCCAGGGTGACTCACGGCGAAACAGCTCATATGATTGAACCACGAAACATCGCGCCGACAGGCAGGCATGCACGATGCCAGTGCGACGGACATGCATGCGGGAACACACTGCCAACAGCTGCACAATGTGTAACCACATTGTGCAGCTTAATAAATCAACACACCATATAAAAACACTACATTTATTTATAATATGATCCATCTGTTCCTCTGTAGATGACCCATGGTCACAGACATACAGTCATGAAGAGGCCGTTAAATAACCGTGGGTAAATAAAAAGAAAAAAACACCACAGGATTCAAACCTACACGCTCTGCTTACCAGACGGAAACTTTACCACTCCACTATAATCACTGTCTTGCAACAGGAGTGTGAAATGGGTAAAAAATTAACAAGCACATAAACGTATTTTCTAAAAAAAAAAAAAAAAGCAGCGCTGTGATAACTGACCAACCATTGTTTGGTATGTGCATATTTCTGCTGATACATGACTGAAAGTGGAGTATCTGTCATACTGTTGGCTTGTCCCGGTCGTGCGGCAGGCTGCTCACAGCCCTCACGGCCTGACACGCATGTCCTGTCAGACGTGACATTCAGATCGCCTGCTGCGTGTCGGACTGATGGCCTGTTTCTCCTCCCATCTCAAAATCGATATATGTTTTTATGCATTTCACACAAGCGCACACACACACACACACACACACGGGACGTGCGCTGCAGCTGTGATGTCCAGAAACGGAGCCGTCCCAACAGCTCTGGGCAGCCAGCCATGTCCCCTGTCCTGTCAGTGCACAGACCAAGATGAGAGATGCCTCGTCTGTGTCTGTGTGTGTGTGGGGGGGAGCAAACACACGCACACATGTTGTGGGAGGAGCCAACACTCTGGCACGCCACATGTACAATCGGCAATTTCACAGTCGTGGGACACTTAGACAAATTTCACATCCAGCTCGACAGTGATTGTCTGCTTTCCTAATTCCAGCAGTAGTCAAACAGAATTCACACTCCCAACACACACACACATATATATATATATACACACACACATACATATAAACACAGTCTATGTGAGTCATCATAGCTGTTTATTGCCAGCCATTTCTTTGTAAATTAACCTAATTTAGTCACATTTGTAATCCACAGATATAAATGAACATTTTGATGTATATTTTGTTGGTTTAAACTGTAAAAGTTCCCCACCACACGTGTTTAAATGATTCCTTTGTTTGGCAAAATCAGGGATGTCACCTGGGTAGACTAGACTTTTTTTTCCAGTAAATCACTCAGGTTCTGTGAATACGATTAAACTGTATGACCAAGGTTGGGTAGGATTACTTTGAAATGTAATCCAAAAGTAATCAGATTACAAGTAATCCAAATGTATGTACATACATACATGTAATCCACATGTATTCTTTCAAAGTAATCCTACCCAACCTTGTGTATGACTATGTAAGGCAATGTATATGCAATTTTATGAAATCTCCCTATTTTCTCAGATTTTGTTAAATTAATGGAATTTCCTGTAAAGTGACATCTCATCAAAATGATGGCAAATTGAGGACCCTAGGCCTTTTTAAATCCCTTTGCCAGGCATCAAAAATTAAATCTTAACAGAGATCAACTGGAGATAAGATTTATTTTTAATTTCCTTATTCATTATTATATAAGGGTGAGTGGCTCCTTGTCATTTGATTGGTGGGTTGTATGTCACGCGACATGGATTTTTCGTACCATTTGCCACTGTGTTTCATTGTCCGTGCAATTGTTCTTTTTTAGCGTGCAATTTTGGTGCTATATGAAATGTACTATTGCACGCCTGGCCACCGCACATGCTCACACAATGGGGGGCAGCGTTTAGCTAAACATGGCAGAGGTTTTTTGCTGGTGGACAACGATTTGAAAGAGCAAATTGACGCTGCTAATTCTTCTAAAACAAAAACAAAAAAAGAGCTATGCTGTAAGCTGTCTGGAGGCATGAAGAGCTGTTAGGATGAAAAGCTGGACAAATTTCTGATGTGATTTTTCGCTGGGAGGAACGACTGAGGAACGACACAAAGTACATGAAGTCAATGCACGGCATCACAGACTGTTTTTTCAAATTGACAGAACAATTTTGGACTCCAATTTCAAGTTCATTTTGGACCATTGATGTCAAAGCACCAGTGGAACACCAAAATGTAAGTCCCTTTTCTGTTGTTTATAATTAATAAAATATCAAATCATAAGGATCTATTTTAGCAGTTATATAAAACAAATAATGAATTTTTTTTCATTCTTTCAATGGAACAAATATTTAATTCTGTGAAAGCTGAAACGTACCATTCAACTCTGCTTTGCCTCATTGAATGGAACATTCCATCTTTCACCTCATGAAATAGTTGTACCATTGAACAGACACATTCATTATTTGTATATGAGTATTTTTTTATTTACAAGATCAGATGTTTTTATCTGATTACCAGGTGGTTCATTAGATGAAAAGATGATTATCGTTCTAGGGTTAATTTGTATGGATAGGTATCGATAAAATTTTATCGATTCCATTATCGATTCTGCTTATCAAGCCGATTCCTTATCAATACCTCTTGTGAATTTTCTGTGTACTAAAAGTAGGCTTTACAGGTTTTCTATGTCAACAACATTTTATTGAGTCTTAAAGTAAATAAATATGAAATTGGTCAATGGATCCTTAAACTCTGGACATAAATAAACATTACATGGTGGCTCCTTTATCTCTGGACATAAATAAACAAAATCTGTAGTTTTGTCAAAAGCATTTCCTTCCAGACATTACTGGCATGAATGTCACCCTGTACCTCTGAGCTGAGCTCTTGCAGCCGGCTGTACTGCCCGTCAGCATCAATTTAATTCATAAAGAATGCCAGATGTCTCATTTTGAGAGGAAAAAAAATGTTTTAGATAATTGTAGTTTATTGTCTGTATTACAACGTTTGTAAAGACGTGTCATTTTATTTAAAGCATCATTTTGCTTTGAAGTTACGAGTATTAATTCCGACCGGATTCTAACTCGACTCAGCAGAGAGAGCGGAGCAGCCATTTGGAGCTGTGCCAACGGAACTGAGGACTATTCTCATTTCTTGACTGCAACAAGACAAGAGTCCCAGTTAGCAACTTTAATCCACACAAAAGTGATTCACGATTGACATATTTTAATGGCTTTGAGAGGGGTTAAGAAGTGGAGCTTCTGCTTCTGAAGAGCAGTCAATCAAAGAACAAACAAAACAGCGGATCGAAGCACTGCTTCATTGGTTCAAGCTCCAAATCGAAGTCGCACGGAGAAGTGGCTGATTACAGAGCTGCAGCAGGGTCTGCAATCAACGTAGAGAAATGATCATTTTACCGAGAAAAGCCGCGGTCCCACCGAATAATGAAGGATGAAGAAGGAGCCACGCACCCTGTTTTTTTTGTTTCGTGAGCTATCGTGGCAGTATAGTGACTCAGAGCGGCTCTTAGAGGCATTATCTTCAGTTAACGAGGCTCCTCTCTGAGCGTGGCGCTAATTTCAAGATGTTTAAAATTTAGCAACAACAGCGTGGCGCAGTTTGTGTTCGAGTTACTGCGACGGCTTAGAGGGATTTGCATGGTGCTTACGAGTCTACAAAAAGTCCATTATCCGTGCGCCTGGCACCTTCGCAGGACCTGAGAGGCTATTTTTGGAATAGCTGTCCTCTTGCGCACACAATTCCACCTGCTCTGTGCGCTGGACTCTATATAAAATAATTATTTTGTAGTGGATTAATCCTTTTCTGCCAAACCTTGGATGCTGAAAACACCTCTAATCACTTCTAGAATCAGAGGACTGTTTCATCTGGACGCTTTTTTCCCCCCCCTCTCTTTCCTGCTCCATGTGGAATGTATTTTGAACAGCTTAAGGTAATTATTTTTAATATTTTTTATAGCCTGATAAAACAGTTCCTAGCTGTAAAAGTATGTCTGTATGTTGATGTCTGCTGTATGCAAAAGTATGTTGATTTAACATCTTTTTTTTTTATACTTGTTTTTTTATTGGTTTTCACAAATTATAACAAAATACACAGAACAATTGGTCAGTTGTCATCAATATACATTGTCCATTTTTCCCAAAAGTCTTCATGTTTAGCTTCTTGCAACCTTAAAATAAAAGTAAGTCTTTCCATACTGTGAATTTCTCCAACAATGTCCATCCAGTTTTTAACTGTGCGGGGTTCTTGTTTGTACCATTTGCATGTGATGGCTTTTTTGCTGCTGCCAACAAAATTTTAAATAAGTATACATCTTTTTTCTGAATCCCTGCTCCCATTACATACCCAAAGTATAATGTCAGTATTGTTCTTGGTATACTGTACCCAAATACCTTTTCAATTTCACTACCAACATCTTCCCAAAATTGGGACAAGTTTTGACACTGCCAGAAGATGTGTGCATGTCCCACATCCTGCTCTCCACACTTTCTCCAGCAGGGTTGGTGCAAGGATATTGATGCCTTTTTTTTTTTTTATCTTTGGTGTAATAAAATATCTGACTAAATTTCTCCAACAGTAAATTTTCCAATTTCTTGAGCTAGTTGTAGTTACTTGAGATTTGTAAATATTATACCACGTCATTACTTATGTACTCCTGCAACTCCTTTACCCATTTATCTCTAATATACAGTGTTGATGTTCTCCTATTAACTATCAATCCTTTATACAACTTTGATATGACTTTACTACTTTTGTTTTTATATGCATTATTTAATATTTGTGTAATTGCATTCATTTCACATGGGAGGTTTGGCTTTACTTCTTTTAAATAATAGTCCCGTACCTGAAGGTACATATAGAAATCTCGAGATGCTAAATCAAATTCTTTCTGTAGTGTTTGAAACCTTTCAATTTGGCCTTTTTTACGAAATTTATTTAGAATTTTTAATCCTTTAAATGCCCATTCCTTGAATTTAGAATTCATACTGCCTGGTTTAAAGTTTAAGTCAAAAGCTATCCAGCTAAATACTTTAATTTCTTCCTCTATTTTACATCTCTTTACTAATTTAAACCAAACCTCCAAGGTGAATCTAGTAATAGAGTCCAACTTATTTTCTCTTTCCTTAAACATCTTATTTGCTATCATAGCTTGTACATGGTCTACATTGCCCATTTCTATTTGTTTCCACTTTGTCATGTAGTTTGAATCACACCAGACCATGATATGTTTGAGCTGTGCTGCATAGAAATATTCTTCTAAATTGGGCAGTGCAAATCCACCCTCATCTTTAGGAATTTGAAGTGCTGAGAATTTAATTCTAGGTTTGGCCCCATTCCAAATGAATCTAGAGATTTTTCTGTCCCACTCTATGAATTGATTGCTTGGTATTGGCACTGGCAGAGATTGAAATAAATATAAAATTCTAGGCAGCACATTTATCTTAATCGTTTCAATTCTAGATTGTAAATCTAGCAAATGAATGTTCCATCTCACCATGTCTTGGTATATTTGTGTATTTAAAGATCTATAGTTAATTTCATACAACTTGGTAAGGTTGTTGGTGATTTGAATTCCCAAGTATTTGATTGACTTTTTATTCCACTTGAATTTATATTGCTGTTTCATAGATGGAGAGGGGCTATAATTAATGGGGAGCACTTGAGTTTTATCAATATTCAACTTATAACCTGAGAGGTGACCATAATAGCTTAATAAATCCATTAGCTTAGGTAAACATTTGTCTGGTTGTTTTAAATATATTAACACATCATCCGCAAACAATCCAATTTTGTTTTCTATATCTCTAATTTTTATTCCTTCTATTTCTTGCTCTTGTCTAATTGCCTGAGCCAAGGGCTCAATATAAATGGAAAACAGGGTTGTAGACAGGCAGCAACCCTGCCTCGCTGATCTTTCTAATCTAATCCAATTTGTGAGGCTACCATTTATCTTAATTCTTGCTTTTGGGTTTTGATATGTTTTAACACAGTTGATTGCTTGTGAGTTAAGACCAAACCTTTCTAAACAGAGATAGAGGAATCGCCCACTAACAGAATCGAAGGCCTTTTCCACATCCAAACTTAAAAGGACAGCACTTTTGTTTGTTTTTTGTATTTCTTCTATTATATATAGTGTCCTTCTGACATTGTCTTGGGTTTGGCGCCCTCTAATGAAGCCTGACTGATCATCTATAATTTCTGAAATGAATGATTGGAATCTATTTGAGATTATTGATGTGTATATCTTATAATCACAGTTCAAAATTGATATTGGTCTAAAACTTTTGCAATGCTCCCTGTCTTTACCCTCCTTATGAATGACAGTAATTACAGCCTCTCTCCATGATGGTGGCAGTGTACCATTCTTCAGAGTTTGATTAAAGGATGCAAGTAACATTGGATATAGCTCTTTCTTAAAAAAACCTATACCATTCAATAGGATATCCATCTGTTCCTGGAGTTTTGTTTGAGTTCATTCTTTTTATTGAATATTCTAGTTCTTTCTCTGTAATCTGTGCACATAATATTGAGTTTTGTTCTTCTATATTTGGGAGGTCTAATTATTTAAAAATGTTTTAATTGTTTCATCTTCTGCTGATTCAGGTTGAGAGTACAGGTTTGAATAATAGTCTTCAAATGCCTTTTCAATTTCCTCTGGTTTATACATTAATGTTTTGTGTACAGGGTCTCTGATTTTATTTATAGTATTTAGTTGTTTGTTTCTTAATCGCCTGGCAAGAGATTTAGTTAATTTAGGGCCTCCTTCATAGTATGTTTGCTTTAAAAATCTAATTTTCTTTTCTACTTCTTCTGATAATATTTTATCTATTTTCATCCTTGCTTCTTTAACCTTTTTCAGGGACTCCAGATCCTTGTTTTTCTTATGTAATTGTTCTGATATTTCCAATTCTTCTGTAACCATCTGGAATTCCTGAATTTTTTTTTTGTTGTTGTTGTTGTTGTATGAGGAGTAAGAAATTAGTTTGCCTCTTATTACTGCCTTCATAGCATCCCACACCATTGTGGGATCTGTCTCTCCATTATCATTTTCTTTTTATATCCTGCACTAATTGCTGGTTGTTTAGCAAACCAATATTTAACCTCCAGTTTGTAACCTTAGGTTTCCTATTGAGATCCAGTGTTAATTTCAAGGAACAGTGATCTGATAGATCAGCTGTCCCTATCTGACATTCTACAACCCGAAACCGATCTTCTATGTTCATAAAAAAGTAATCTATTCTTGTGTGAGCTGAGTGTGGAGCAGAATAAAATGTATAATCCCTCTCTAAAGGGTGACATTCTCTCCAAACATCCATCACTCCCAATTCAGTTAGTGTTACATTAATGTATCTAGACAAATGTGTTTTACTTTTCTTTTTAGTACTATTAGAGTCGAGAAAAGGATTTAGGACTACGTTCCAGTCTCCTGCACAGATTAGAATTCCTTCCGTTTCTTGTGTAATATTATCAAAGACAGATTTATAAAAAGATTTATCAGATTCTGGTGGGGCATAAATATTTAATAATGTGACCATTGGATCTTCCAATTTTCCCCTGATCAGAATGTATCTTCCATCTTTATCTTTAATTTCCTTTAAACCCTCAAATTTTACATGATTAGAAATTGGGATCGCTACCCCTCTTTTTCTTCCTCCTTTAAATGAACTATAGAATGTATTTTTAAAACCCATATTTTGTCATTTTTGGTGCTCCTTGTCTGTCAAGTGAGTTTCCTGTAAGTAAATTATCTCAGCTTTTTCTTTTTTAAGCTTTGTAAGAACCTTGCCCCTTTTTATTGGATTATTTAAACCATTCATATTTAGTGACATGAACCTTACAGTATCAAGATGCATTATAACTAAGATAATAACTCTGAAGACAGTCTGACCATAACAACACAATGAACTCTAGAACTGTAGAACACTTAATGAAAAAATGAAAAGGATCTATCCGATATCCTGTGGAACCACTAATTGGTCCCAAAGTCCTGTTGGTAGGAGAGGGGTAAAGCCTCCTGAAAAAGAAGGGCCCCTCAGTAGATGTAGGTGTTGACTTGAAGAGTCCTCCTTCCAATCTACCCAAGTCCAACATAACTTGTATTTTGCTTCTTGCCAGTTCTTTATCCCCCCCCCCCCCCCCCGGGAGGCAGATTATCGGGTTTTCACTCACTAGCTTCTTTTTTCCGATAAATTAAATAAATAAGAGGGGTGTTAATATAAAGAAACGTAAAATAATTCCAATTTCTATATATATTATCTAAATGTCTGTATGCAACTTTGTTTTTCACCCCTTTGCTCACTCAGTGAGAAAGTAATAAGAATAAGGGAAAAAAAAAGACAATGTTATTTATAATCAGTTACCTCCCTTTAATTACTTTTCCGCCTTATTTCCGAAACTCCTGTAGTCTCTCCCTCGCTCTTTGGCCCGCACTGCTCGGTGTATCAGACGCTGTAGAGGTGCGCGTCCAGGGAAAAGCCTGTTGAATGCGTCTCTCCATCACGTCTTCCTTCTGCTCCGCGCTTCTGGTCGTCACCTCGAGCCCTTTTCTCCGCATCTCCCCCGCTGCCTCTCCCGGACGGCCGTATGTCTTGGGACCGTCGTGTCAGTGGATTTTGATGTTGGTCAATGGTGTCTGGAACTTAACTCCATTTTCCTTTAGTACCTTCTTTATCCCTCCATAAGCTTTGCGCTTTTGCACCACATCGTAGGCATAGTCATGGTCAAAAAATATTGGCTTTCCATTTATTTTAACACGTTTCTGCCAAGCTTTCTTGAGGACCAGTTCTTTTGTGTCAAATTGAAGGAAGTTTACGATAATGGACCTGGGCGTTGCTCCATGGTCGGGGTCTCCCAGCCCCAGTCCGGTGCGCACGTTGTATCATGAGTCTTGTCTCTGCGGGGAGATCCAGCTCTCTCTGCAACAGGTCCTCCATGAAGCGTATAACCAAGCCCCCTTCGGAAAGTTCCGGAACTCCGAAAATGCGCACATTATTTCTGCGGCTCCTTCCTTCTAAATTTGTCAGCTTAGCTTTCAATATTTTCTTCTCTTTAAGAACCATAAGCAGAGCATCTTTCGCTTCCATGTTCCAATCTTCCACTTCACTTATGCGCGTTTGTGCTTCGTTTAATGTCTCCCGTTGATCTTGCAGCTCTGTATTAGTGTCGTCAATTCTCTTGTTTATGTCCATCTTAAATGTTTCAAACTCCCTCTTGAAGTCAGCCTTAACTTCATCTTTGAGAGTCAAAAATCAATCTTTTATTTCTTTTCGTAGTTCCACAATTTGCATGGTTAGTCCAGGTATCCCCTCTCGTGGCTCCGAGGTGTTAGCCGTTAGCATGCTAGCTTCGGAAGCGATTGGATTTCTTCCATTTCCGCGTTTTCTTGAGTTTTGTTTCGGGTGTTTCGAGTCTTTCGCTTCTCACGTATGTCACCCCCACTTATCACACTCTTTGATGTATGTATTCAGGCTTCTTAGTTGTTTTGTGGGGTATAATTACTTCTCCTGGCAAGAGCTCTGATTTAAGCTGCCATTCCCTCGCTGTCCAACCGGAAGTCCCGATTTAATATCTTGTTAATGGATCACATGACCTCCGCTGTGTGTGCGCAATGAGGCAAGACCTGAGAGGCTATTTTTGGAGCGGCTCTCTTGCGCACACAATTCCACCTGCTCTGTGCGCTGGACTCTATAGAAAATAATTATTTTGTAGCGGATTAATCATTTTCTGTCAAACCTTGGATGCTGAAAACACCTCTAATCACTTCTGGAATTAATGGATCACATGAGCTCCGCTGTGTGTGCGCACTGAGGCAGTGACTCATCATCACGCTTCAAACGAGCATTTATTCAGAATGCCAGCTCACAAAAGAGTGATATTTCAGTCAATATTGGACGAACACAAAGTTAAAATTTGGGTGACTGCGTGAAAGTGGATGTGTGTTTAAAGCCATGGAAGATAATAACTCCAGTGGAGCAGCTAAGAGCAGGAGCTGTGCGGCAACACAGGTGGAGAGCGCGCAAAAGAGCGATTTTGAAGACATAACACAAAGTTAAAAGTTGTATCATGGTGACTTGTAAGCTGCGGAAGAAATAAAGAAATATATATATAAAATGATTCACAGGTGTATATAATAAAACGGCCACCTCATTCTATATGCAGAACAGCACCGCGCGCAAAAGAGTGCTTTTGCAGAAATAAACGGACGAACACAAAGTTAAAAGTGGATTCACGTTGTAAAAATGAATGTGTTTAAAGCCAGGGAAAAAATTAAGCCAGCAACCCATGGATGGAAAGGAAGCCACTTAGAAAGAGCACAGAGGCAGCTGTCCATGAAAGGACAACAGCAGCGTGCGCAAAAGAGTGATTTTGCAGAAATAAACAAACATAAAGTTTTGTGTGTTTAAAGCCGCAAAAGAAAAGCCAGAGAGCCACAGAGCCAGCGAGGAGCACAGAGGCGGCTCTCTAGGAACCTGTGGTTCGGGTCTAGCTGGTCTGGTGCATTACAGGTGGACAGCAGCCTGGCGCACAGCGGACAACTGCGGAACTGTGCTGGAGTGTCTATTTTTGGACTGCGTATATATATATATATATATATATATATAAAAAAAAAAGACATCTTTAAATGCTGCTGTGAATCTGTGAATTGAAAACCCACACTTTGAAGGGACCAGGTGTGGGAGGGCTGGAGGTTTGGACCAAACTCATGCCTAAATGTGCGCCAACATGGCGTTATCATGGCACTACGTGGCTTAGTGTGGCTGATGCGAGCCATTCGAGGCTGTAATGACAGGTCGGTCGTGGCTCACTAGAGGCTGCTACGTGGCACATGAGGGGTACAGAGAGGCACATAGTGGCACCTTCACAGTGGATACGTGATAGATCAAAACGTGGGTCATTCTTCGAATAATCACCCCACACCCATGCGTGGCTCCTTCTTCAGCCTTCATTATTCGGTGGGACCGAGGCTAAACACCCTCAAAAACAATGGCCACTCTGAAGGACTGATAAGGAAATAGTTAAGCAAAATAAGCTATTGATGTCGGCGGATCAAATAATTTCTTAACGATACCCGAAAAGAACTGGTTCTCGATACCCATCCCTAGTAATTTGGTCAAGTTATCTGAGCACTCTGACCACAAACCATTCGCATAATTTCATCAGAGATTGTATGCAGAGTCTATATTCATTTTTTTGCTTAAGTACAATCAACCTCATTCCCAACTTGATTCAAATACATCAGAGCTCTCAAGTTGAGATATGCTCAAGGAGTTATTTTCCGACAAATCTTGTCTTGCAGGTCATAGCGGTGAAATGTTGGAGAATGTCATGCATTAGCATGAGAGCGTGGCAACATGTTGAGTCTCACAATGAATGCATGAGACCTGACAAGATCGCTTTAAAGCGTGAGTCTCACTACAACCCCTGGCAAAAATTATGGAATCACCGGCCTCGGAGGATGTTCATTCAGTTGTTTAATTTTGTAGAAAAAAAGCAGATCACAGACATGACACAAAACTAAAGTCATTTCAAATGGCAACTTTCTGGCTTTAAGAAACACTATAAGAAATCAGGAAAAAAAAATTGTGGCAGTCAGTAACAGTTACTTTTTTAGACCAAGCAGAGGGAAAAAAATATGGAATCACTCAATTTTGAGGAAAAAATTATGGAATCATGAAAAACAAAAGAACGCTCCAACACATCACTAGTATTTTGTTGCACCACCTCTGGCTTTTATAACAGCTTGCAGTCTCTGAGGCATGGACTTAATGAGTGACAAACAGTACTCTTCATCAATCTGGCTCCAATTTTCTCTGATTGCTGTTGCCAGATCAGCTTTGCAGGTTGGAGCCTTGTCATGGACCATTTTCTTCAACTTCCACCAAAGATTTTCAATTGGATTAAGATCCGGACTATTTGCAGGCCATGACATTGACCCTATGTGTCTTTTTGCAAGGAATGTTTTCACAGTTTTTGCTCTATGGCAAGATGCATTATCATCTTGAGAAAGAGATTTTCATCATCCCCAAACATCCTTTCAATTGATGGGATAAGAAAAGTGTCCAAAATATCAACGTAAACTTGTGCATTTATTGATGATGTAATGACAGCCATCTCCCCAGTGCCTTTACCTGACATGCAGCCCCATATCATCAATGACTGTGGAAATTTACATGTTCTCTTCAGGCAGTCATCTTTATAAATCTCATTGAAACGGCACCAAACAAAAGCTCCAGCATCATCACCTTGCCCAATGCAGATTCGAGATTCATCACTGAATATGACTTTCATCCAGTCATCCACAGTCCACAATTGCTTTTCCTTAGCCCATCGTAACACTGTTTTTTTCTGTTTAGGTGTTAATGATGGCTTTCGTTTACCTTTTCTGTATGTAAATCCCATTTCCTTTAGGCGGTTTCTTACAGTTCAGTCATAGATGTTGACTCCAGTTTCCTCCCATTCGTTCCTCATTTGTTTTGTTGTGCATTTTCGATTTTTGAGACATATTGCTTTAAGTTTTCTGTCTTGACGCTTTGACGTCTTCCTTGGTCTACCAGTATGTTTGCCTTTAACAACCTTCCCATGTTGTTTGATAATCCTCTCCTTTGTTTCATTTGACACCTCTCGTGTTGGAGCCATGATTCATGTCAGTCCACCTGGTGCAACAGCTCTCCAAGGTGTGATCACTCCTTTTTAGATGCAGACTAATGAGCAGATCTGATTTGATGCAGGTGTTAGTTTTGGGAATGGAAATTTACAGGGTGATTCCATAATTTATTCCTCAGAATTGAGTGAGTCCATATTTTTTTTCCCTCTGCTTGGTCTAAAAAAAGTAACCGTTACTGACTGCCCCAATTTTTTTTCCTGATTTCTTATAGTGTTTCTTAAAGCCAGAAAGTTGCCATTTGAAATGACTTTAGTTTTGTGTCATGTCTGTGATCTGCTTTTTTTCTACAAAATTAAACAACTGAATGAACATCCTCCGAGGCCGGAGATTCCATAATTTTTGCCAGGGGTTGTAAGAATGAGTGAGACTTGAGAACTCTGAATACATATACCTCTATTACAGTCATAATTCATGTGTAACATAAATATCTACACTACAATGAAGGAAACTAGTACACAACATTACCAGACTTATCAGCAACAAAGAATAAAATTTACAAGGCAAAAGACAATCATTTCATGCGAAGAAAGAACCAAAGATGTAGCGTTCAACTCTGACTGCTTAACCTTCACTAATGGGCATGCAAAGTCGGAATTGGAGAAAGGTGCAGGCATGTGCACAATGGACGCTTGTTTCCTCATGACGTACATGTGTGCAGGTTTGAGGGAAAAGTGCTCCTGCAGTGAAACTTTGTTTGGAAATGGGTTAAAAATTACAAAAATACACCATTTCTGGCCCTAATCAGCATGTCCGATATATGTGTTATTGGTTGAGATCAACCAGTTGAGCAAAGACTTGTACAGAAATTATAAGTGATTTGAGACCTCAGATCCATCCAAGTGCAAAAAACCAACTTCACCACTGTTCAACACACTTTTGAATGGGAGACACTCACCAGATTCTGCATTATCCAGCTTTCTCCCTTGGCCCTTGTAGCTCAGCTCCCCTTCCTCAACTCCAGTCTTGGAGAGAGAGTCGGCCAATTGTGCAACAATATCTGTCGCCATGAGGACACCTGGTTGTGGGGATCACAATCATCATGTGAAAGAAAAACAGTGGACAGCAACAACTGTCTGTACCAGGAATTAAGATCAAAAGAGGTGTTCTTCACAGATTTGACCAATCTAATCCACAAAACCAGTAACAGTGTAATACTCTAAATCAGTTTTAAATGAGAAAAATTAGTGTACCTTTCTGCTAACATCAATGTTCTCACAGGATTTACCTATATTTGAGTACCAAAAATGTAAACATGATTGCAAATGCTGGGGCAACCAGCGACTAATGTCAAAACGTCTCCACAGAGAAGTCGGTGTGCCACCACAAACTCCATATTTTATCAATGCATATGGAAACTAATTTCCAAAACAGCCACAACTCATTAAAATGTTGTTTTGTTGAGTGCTGTCTGCTGCATTGAGCCAAGTCCCTGTGGTACTGCTACTAGGACTGAGCCTCGTGATGTAAACTGGCTGGGCAAAGTTACACTACTGTTAACTGGTCAGCAGTTGCTTGTCAACAACATTGGGGGATAGACATAGAAACTAGCTGAGAAAGGTGTTGAGCAGGTGCACAAAGTATTTTTAAGAATGTATAAACCTATAAGACATGGCTGAATCACAATCAAGTTGACTAACTTGCAAGTGTTGATATTATAGCCCAATCTACAATAAACTGTGTGTTCAAAAGTATGGAGTTTGTTGTCATTTCCATTGTTGCCAAAAGATGCCCTTAACCTCCAAATTTGATAGAGATTGGATGAAAACTTTTTGAGTGACAGTGAATTATGTGCTTCCAATTTGGTGAATTTTACCGTTATGCTGGTGCATGCAAAATATTAAATTCAACTGATACAGCATTACTTGATATTTCATTTTTGTAATTACTTTTTTCAGGTTCAGGAAGGCACAGCAACCAATCTGAACCATGATGACATATCTATATGAACATAGAACAATATTTAATTTCAGACTTTGTTTTTTCAGATAAACCTGTGGTGTTACAATTTTTCGTTTTGTAAGCACTTGTAAAGGTAAAGGCCTTGAAATAATAAAATATGTTCAAATAAACTGGTTAGTGTTCATTTATATTGAGGAGTTACAGTTGTATTAACAGTATGTTGAATATCATTGAATTTGGATTGTTTGTTTTCCCAAAAATTTGAGTTTTGTGACCACACTTTTTGTTCACCAAAATCCTGTAGTGTCCGTACATAGCCCTGGAGAATCCTCTACCCAAAGGATGTCAGTGGATCAAATGGTATGTAAGAGTAGTCTAGCTTAGTCTTTATTCATAACAGAAAAATTGTTTTTCAATTCTCATATGAAGTGAACATTTTGGCACTAAAGTTGGAAACAGTAGTGTCCGTACATAGTGTAGTGTCCATACATAGTATCATGTATTGTGCTAAAATCAGGATAGTAAACAGCAAACCATTGATATTTCAGCAAATAAATTTTAGTAATACAAAAATAAAAAATAAAGCATGATTTTGAATTAGATTTTTTGTGTAGTGTCCGTACATATATAACTTCAGTTCTGTTATATGGTAGCAGAGGTCGTATTAAACAATTCTGACAGAAGTTCTTTTGATATATGTATTACTATGTGTATTCCCACTTTGGGGATGGATGTTCAAGTTAAGCAATGAAGTTACTTTTTTCAGACATGATGTCGTGTTCTATTTTTGAGCATATAAAAAAATACATTTTGAGCCATTTCCATGTGAAATCATGAATAATTCCTTATATGCTGATTGCATTCCATAGCAAGAACTATGGTCACATGTATCTCTGACAATACAAACAAAGAACACTACAATCACAACCTAAAAACTGATAATATAATCACGTACAAGAGAGTTATTACAATAGCATGTAGTGTCCGTACAGAGCCAATTTCAGAATTTAACGTTTAGTTCAATGCGCTGTAATTTTGCAATGAAGACAGTTACTTCAAAAATATTTTCAGGCATTGAGCTCTGGATACCATAGATTGTTTTAGAAGTATTTTTATTTTCATCTAAGGAACTTAATTTTTCACCTCTTGTGCACCACAGTTGGTCAACTTGATTGTGATTCAGCCGACAGTGGAAAAAAAAAGAAAGAAAATCACAAGATCACTCGAGTAAAGCATGAAGTGGTTACAGCCATAACTCTAAATCTTGGGGCTATTCTGACGGCAGCTGCCGTATTTGATGTTCTGTGACTCAGTGTGTGTTGTTAGCTCCTCGTTACTATTGTTGTAAGTATCCCCGCCTGTCATTCGGGAGACAGGAGTTCGATTCTCTGATGGAAAACTTTTTGTTTGTTTTTTAACCTCCCTTCATATCAACCAATATTTCTTGTTGTTTCAGTAATTCTTTGGGTTCATGTAACTATTCAATTTCAATTTATTTTCATTTATATAGCGCCAAATCACAACAGAGTTGCCTCAAGGCGCTTCACATAGGTAAAGTCTAACCTTACCAACCCCCAGAGCAACAGTGATAGGGAAAAACTCCCACTGAGGAAGAAACCTCAAGCAGACCAGACTCAAAGGGGTAACTCTGTAAGATTTGGGTTATTAGGGCTATTAAGGTTAAAAAGTGTGAGGGTTACAATGTCATATCACCACCGTAATAACAACATACCAACTCATAGTTAAGGTTACCATAATGCTATCCACAGCCAATAAAGATTGCTTGAATTAACGCCAATTTCTGAATTAACAAATTCCTAAATTAACTGCAGACTACAATCTTTATGTATTATTCTCTCATTGTTAAGTTATATGCTGTGTGATGATGACAGAAAGGAAAAAAAAAAAATCAAATTTCAAAGTCTGTTATGATGAGCCATTTTTTGTTTTTTTGTTTATTTATCGCCAACTATTTTTGAAGACTCGATCTATTTTCATGAGTACAATTGGATTGATTCTCTTGGCGAATGACAAAAGAGAGACAAAGGTGTGCACTTACTAAATCTGTTTGTAAAGTCACCTTTAGGGTAAAACCTCCATGGAAATAAGGCGCTAAGCGTTGGCTTTATGTCATGACGATAAAAATCATCCTTCCAAATCTAAATCAGACGATGCTTCTTTCTGTGAAACTGGAATAGTTCCTAATGATTACTTTTGGTTCACCAACTATTGTACAGGTAATTTAATATAATTGCTGACAGGATGTTAGCTAGTGCTAGCGCACAGCGTGGCAGCTGTTAGCTCGCCCTTGCTAGTAGGCTCACTGGTGACCGTAAACTACCTGCAGTAACTCTACGGGTTATGTTATTACAGCGAATAAACGCCTATTTGTCGAATCTGAAAGATAACAGTAAAATCACAGTTACCAGAACACTGTCGTGCTGATTTAACCCAGACAAGACACACTCCCGCTCGCTCCTGACGTTCAAACACAAACCGAGCGACAGCACACACCAACCGGCACGCAGTCATCACGCCGAGGAGACAAGGGATTTGTAGTCCTATTGGACTACAAAACCGTGTTCAAGTACATTTTCTAATCTACACACATGCTTTATTATTTATTTATTTATTTTACAAATTGTGCGTGAAATAAATAAAACAAAATAAATCCTCCCAGTGACAACTACATAGCAAACAATGGACATTTTAGTTTATTACTTCTTTTATTTTTTCCATGTTGCATTTCATGGTCAGAAGAACATGAAAGCCACAAATATTCACAATTTAATTAAATTATTTTAGCCTTGTAAACCAGACTCATTCACTCAAACTAAGAATTAGTTTGGCTTTGCCAGGCCAAAATGAACTTAAGTTGTTGCACAAATAATAATAATTTATTGTTATTATTATTATTATTATTATTATTATTATTATTATTATTATTTTCATGTTTTGGGAAGGCAATATTCTATTTTCTGGTTTACTGCGGTCCAGCATTAGGGGTCTCCAATTGGTTCAAAATGCTGCTGCCAGACTGTTGACAGGAAGTAGAAAATTTGACCACATTACACCCATTTGGCGTTTCTTTACTGGCTTCCTGTCTCTGTGAGATCAGATTTTAAGGTTCTGCTATTAACTTACAAACTTATTCATGAACTAGCACCTCCCTACTTAGCTGACCTAGTCAAGCCCTACGTACCGCCCCAGGCTCTGCATTCTCAGGGCGCAGGGCTACTTTGTGTCCCTCGGGTGAATAAAAAGTCTGTGGGTCACAGAGCCTTCTCTTATCGCACACCTGCTTTGTGGAATGATCTCTCTGCGTCAATAAAACAGTCAGATTCTGTAGAGACTTTCAAGTCAGACTTAAGATGCATTTATTCTCCCTTTTGTATGGCTAGCATACTGGCATAGCATGGTACTATGCTTCCTACCATTTTACATTCATTTCTATTAGCAAACAGAGTGGGTCTCAGCCTCAACTTTGCTCTAGGGGTTGGTAATGTTAAACCTTACTTGTTACTTGTGTGAAGCGCTTTGAGGCAACTTTGTTGTGATTTGATGCTACATAAACTAAATAAATTGAAATTGAAATTCATGTTTTTGGGATCTCAGTTTGCACACGTGTGTGTGTGTGTGTGTGTGTGTGTGTGTGTGTGTGTGTGTGTGTGTGTGTGTGTGTGTGTGTGTGTGTGTGTGTGTGTGTGTGTAAAAATTTAAGAAATTGTTATCTTATGAAGGACACCAGCTCTTGTTTCTTTTTTGTTTTTAACGTATTTTTTTATTTAAACATTTTCCTTCATTTTACTCTGAAATTTTACTTAATCTTGCAATATTGTGCATTTTCTTAGCTATTTGCTTTGATGATATGATGTAATAAAATGTTTATATTATTCGTGCATATTCTGTTTCAGCTATATACTGTCTATGGTTCCAAATAAGGTTTTCACAGGAGGTCGACAAGGTTTGAGCTACATTGTTGATTTGCACTGTACGGCACGAGGGCGGGGAGCACGTGCGCCACCTTATCTCGCACACCCACTGCAGAGGACTTTGGGACTTGTAGGCTTTAATCACATTTTAGTCAATACAGCCTATGGTGGATACCAACTGTCTTTTAGCCACGTATTTATGCAAATGTTTTGACGAATCTATCAAACAGTATAGTATATCCCTGTATAGTAGAAATTAGTTTTTACATGTCACACAGCAACAGATAAAGTAACCCCACCTTCTTTTGGACCCTGCGGCCTTGACGACAACGATAATGATAATTCCGGGTTTAATTTGCCCTACATTTGTGCTTCCAGGTAATTGTTCATGCAAAACTGAGACACCGAAAGCATGGACTGCAGGTGAATTATAAGATTTATATTCTTGTCATAGTAACCTTGATGGTGTTGTAGAGCATGAATAACCACTAACATTTGTTATTGTTTAAAAATATAAATATATAATAATGTTTTATGTATCATTCCATCTTTGAGCTTATTCTTTTGCTGATGACTGTTCCCAATGTAACTTGTCCTGTTCCTCAAATGAACCTTACACTGGCAAAGATACATGGGTAAAGGGTCATGTACTAATGATTGCTTTATGTTTATGACTTAAATGAAAGCCTCTTTTATAGTTTTTAGTGTTATCAATTATTACAACCTGACTGTCATGACATCATTCCATGTTGATGTTTCTTTGCAACATGCCTTGGGAAGCTGAAGGAAAACCAAATGCAGTCTACAAAAAAACCTGTGAAATAGGAGAAAATTTTCAAAATAATAACAAAACTACCACTTCACCACTTAGGAAGCACTGTCATTTTATACACAGTTTAGGTTAGATTAGACTAGATGAAATAGAACTTCATCAACCCCTTGGAAAGACTCCCTCAAGGAAGTTGAGGTTCCAGCAGCATTGTATAGCAGCACACAGGGTAAAAAGCACACAGAGCATCAAAAGTGAAAGTAAAAAAGAAAAACAGTTTGCAAACATAAATATAAATACCATATATACTGATCAGTATGGGTTTACTGGCTACTACTGCTCCTCTCCTTCCCATCCTCTGTCTTCCTGTTACTCCTCCTCCCCCTGAGTGAGGAGTTGTTCAGTCTGATGGCCTGAGGGACAAAGAAGTTTTTCAGTCTGTTGATCCTGCACTTTGGGAAGGAGCAGTCTGTGGCTGAAGAAGCATCTCTGGTTCCTGATGACGGTGTGCAGAGGGTGACTGGCATCATCCATAATGTCCATCAGTTTGTCCAGTGGTCTCTTTTCTGCCACCGTTAACAGAGAGTCCAGCTTCATGCCAACCATATATTGTGTTTTTGTATTTATATTTATATTTGGAAACTGTTTTTTTTTTTCCCCCACTGTTGATACTCTGTGTGCTTCTTACCCTGTGTGCTGCTATACAATGCTGCTGGAATCTCAATTTCCCTGAGGGCATCTTCCCAAGGGATCAGTAAAGTTCTATCTAATCTAATCTAAGTGTCCTTTATGATGTTATGGACTTTTCAGGGACAGCTGGAGCTATGGATTTCTTCAAATTTGGGAAGAGGGCAGCCAAAGGGGTTTTGGGCCATGTTGCTGACCCTCTGGAGCATTTTCCTCTGAGCTACTGTACAGCTGGTGTACTACACACAAATACTGTAGGACATTATGGTCTCAATAGAGCACAGATTAAAGGACACCTCTGTGTGATGTTATTTTTCTGACACACCCGCAGGATGTTTAGTCTCTACTGGGCCTTTTTCAGCAGCTCAGGAGTGTTGACTCTTTTCTTCCACATTCCCGAAGATTGATTTGAACTTCAGCAAGTCGTTTTCACCCCATCTAGATGACTAAATGCATTGAATTGCTGAGTGTATAAGGATTATGGAATACAAATAATGCTTTTACAGCCACAAAACTTCCAAGTTAGTGAGTATGTATTGGACTTCAAGACATCATTAGTCATTAAACAGTATGGTGCTGTATGGTAAGTCTCTCTGGTGTAAGCAGTTCTCAAAAACTGAATGACTGTACAAGAAGTAGACTATCACTGTAAACCGAATGTTCAAATTAATTAATAAGATTAAGTAGCTTAAACTCAAAGTTTTAAGAAAACCTTCTACTTACTTAACCCATTTATGCCCAGATTTTTTTGGAGTTGTGGAAAACGTTGCATTTAGTACCTTTGAGATATTTTATTGTCAGTAGAAAATGACAGTGATACACTTCAGCAACAATTGTTGCCAGTGGGGCAAAATGGGTTAAATATTTCAAGTTTGTGTAACACTGTCTTCCTTTTTGAGTACATTAAACTCAGAATTTTTTGATTAACTTGAAGTAATTGTATATTAAGTAAGCAAAACATCTAAGCATAACTTAAGCACAACTTAAAAGAATTGAGTTATATATGTAAATATTTGAGTTGACTTAATGAACCCATTGGTAGGGGTGGTGGCCAAGTGGTTAGTGGGCTTAGCTTTGGTGCAGAAGAGTCCCAGTTCAAACCCCACCCCTGCCACATTTCTTTATCTAGTGTCAGGAAGGGCAACTTGTGCCAGGTCTATGTGCAGATCCACCTTGGATCTCCTGTGGAAAAACAAGGGAGCAGCTGAAGGGACTTACTTTTACTTAATAAACACTTTAATTTAATTGTAGTCATGAGGTACAAGTAGCATATATAGTTCTGGGAAGAATTGACTTGGTTGAGTGGCATAGAGAAGGATTTTTCTTTTTTAAAAAGGTGAAATTTCAACCGTAGCTTGCCAGAAGGCACATGGGAGAACAGGCCAAACTTTTCAGCTCTGGGAACAGTTGACTTGTGCCTCAATATTTTTGAGTTCTGCTAACTTGTTCGGGTTTACAGTGTAGTGAGGGAAGCCACCAAGCCACCCAAACAATTATGAAGGAGTTATGAGCTTTTGTGGCTGTGAAAGTATAAACTGTGCATAATGCAACTTTTTTTGTGTGTTGCATCAGCTGTAGAGCTTCATGGTTGAGTGGCACAGAGAAGGATTTTTCTTTTTTAAAAAGGGGAAATTTCAGCTGTAGATTGCCAGAAGGCACATGGGAGAACAGGTCAAAATTTGGTCTGGTTTAAACTATGAAAAATCCTCTTTTGTGCCACGCCACCATGATACTGTAACTGGTTAACTGCCTGGGTGGTTTCCAACCAGGAACAAGGGCAGTGCCGTAGTGTGGTGGGTTTGACGCTTTAGATTTGTTCCCAAATCTAAACTAACCTGACACATTTGGTGTTTTGTCATTACCCAAAATGCAATGTGGAGTGACAAACTTTTGGGAAGAGTTTACATTTCTCTCAACATGGACTCACGTTTTCAGTGCTAATATTACAAGACTGTTCAGGAATATGGCTTTCCGAAGATCACCACACCTTAGGGGACTGTCAGAAAGGCACATTGCATCTGTCAATAACTTGTTTGCAGCACTTGTGCTTGAATACCCAAGGAAAGAACACAAAGAAAGAGTAAAGAGAGTGGTGCTAAACTGGAATACCAATACATTGCATTACTAGGACGCTGACCCGTGGGGAACCATGGGTTCTAGATTAAGTTATTTGTACTATATGCGGAGGACAGCTGACTTTTGGGGAAAATCTGTTTACAGTTATGCTACATTTTTTAAAGGATTGACATAGAAAAATGTCTTGGCTTTTATGAAAGCCTTTATTACCTCCACCAAGGAGGTTATGTTTTCGGTCGCGTTTGTTTGTGTGTCTGTCTGTCTGTTTGTCAGCAGGATAACTCAAAATGTTTTGAATGGATTCTGATGAAGTTTTGTGGAGTGGTTGGAAATGACAATCGGAACAAGTGATTAAATTTTAGTGGTGATCCGGATCACGATCTGGATCCAGGAATTTTTTAAAGGATTCTTCACCATTGCGGGATAGGGGGAATTTTGACATTCTAGTTTCTAACTCCACAAAAACAAGGCAGAAAGGCTTGAAAAAATTAGGGTGTAACATAGTCAAATGTTGTATCAAACAACAAAGTTTGTGTTGTGAAAGTGTCGTGACACGGACCCACAACAGGGGGCGTTAATGAACGGACAATGGATAAGCCAAAAGTAACAATTTAATGTTGTGAATTGTACAACGACGTACAGACAATAACAATATGGTGACTGTCAATCATACACCAGGTGACGTGTGGGCAGGCTCGACGATAGAAGACGCCTGGCGAGAGAAGAACCGGATCCCACGCAGCTTCCACTGCCAACGGAGCTGAAGAACACCGGAGCCGCCAAGCCCTGCGCCCCAGGTGGCCGCTGTCTTCAGCAGTCAGACCCGGTACTGCTGGCAGAGAACAGAGACAGTCCTGATGAGTGTGAGTTCGCACACTCAGTAATCCCACAGTCTGTATTCAGTAAGGAGGGAGCACCTCCACCTCCAATCACACACTCGTGCAGCTCCTGTCTAACCACTTATCTGGTTGGGGTGTGAAGCGAAGCCGTCGCTGATCACACCAAACGCCAATCCCACAGATAAGGACACACCACAGGAAAACGGCTGCAAAGAAGTTCAGATTATTACTCAATGTTTTGAGTCAGCAGAGAAAATTACCTGGATGGTAGCTGATTTCTCAGCGAGGAGGTGGAGTCGCAGTCCGGCCTTTATGGAGATGGTGATGAGTTGGCTGAGTGACAGCTGGTGCTGATGAAGAGTGACAGCAGTCACTCCCAGTGGCTCCGGCGCCCTCTCGTGCTTGAAGCCCGCACTCCAAACAGGGCGCCATCTGGTGGTGGTGGGCCAGCAGTACCTCCTCTTCAGCGGCCCACACAACAGTTTGGTGATGATCGGATTCGGATTCCGGATCTGGTGATTCAGAATATGCAAAAATATAGGGAAAATGGAACATGTGTCAGTGTGAGGTGACAAATGAAGCTAGAGATGCACAACTAACACCAAACTGTACCTGAATCTGTACTGATTCAGTAAGGTGTCATCAGATTTGATGTAGCTTCAAATGAATGGAGCTAGATCCAGAAGAAAACCGCCATTACTGAAAAATCATTTTTATACAATAACTTTTGAACTAATAAAGACATAAAAGTGATTCCAAGTTCTAGTGGTATGTTTTCATGGTCAAGGATGTCAAATATAAAGGAAAGAAAAGTGTATGTATCATAGTTTTGGTTGTAACACTGAATTGTTGAATAGATCACTGTGCCAAGGAGGGAATCTCTTTAGGGTCAGTGACCCTATGGCCTTGTTTAGAGAAGTGTTTCATAAATGTTAAAAAATTCATATATTTGCAGTTTAGTTGAATAATAAAATTAAATTTTGTCTCTTATTTGTTTTTGTCTATAAGCACGTGCAATATCAATATCAGTGCTCAGATGACAGTAGCTTCTGGGAAAGGTGCAAGTTGCAATAAACTGTGATGCCAAGCGCTAAGGATACATGCTATCCAGTCACAGCAGATAAAACTTTTTTTTACTACTGAGCAAACATCATTGTTAGACTTCTTTAGGTTCAATGATTCCACGGCGTGTAGATGTTATGGCGTCAGTGACCCCATGGCCTTGGCGGAGGTTTGCACTCTCTGAGTGCTTCTAGTTGAAGGTTTAATCAGTTATGTTTAATTTTCTAAAATGAATTTTGCCATCAATAAGCTTTTCTGAAGCTGCTTAACCAATACAATATTCCATGTAAAGAAATTACAAATAACTGAAGTTTTGTATTTGCACTGTGACAGTGTTCACATTAGATCGAATTACTTCTATTCCCCCCTTTGGCCTGTGTGAGACCCTGCCAAGACATAATTCTGCTGTTTTGTCCGGAGTGTGAACATGGTAATTCTGGGTTTGGGGTCACATATTTGCAGAAAATGTCCAGATTTGAATGTGCTGTCTGGGATGTTAGAGGATAGACAAACTGATGATTTCTGTCAGGTGCACAGTAATCTCACAGGCTTTTATTTTGAAATATAGGCTCTTATTGTGTAAGTGCGACATGAACAGACTTGAATTCAAAACAATAAAATACTGATTTCTCAAAAAATATTAGTCCGATCACGTTGCTGTTTTCACTACTTGAATCCTCATTAAAAATACATAAGTCTGCCAAAGGACGAAAGTTGGCTCTTTCTGGATATCAATTGATGCTCCAGATACACAAACACACAGACGCCACTTCCCTTTTACTGGACGAGTAATGACAAAACACTGAATTGACAAAACTGAGTAGAGCACACAGAGGCTTATTTACTAACATTTCATTATGACTTGGTTTGGAAAACAAAAATGTGAAATTATCTTTTGAAGCTCCTCTGACGAATCATATACCCTGTCAGACTAAACTCGGGGCTGCAGTAACCACTGTCTTTTTATCCACGCGCTGAATCTGCACGGAAATCGAAACTGAATCGTTCTGAAATTAAGAGGAAGACTCAGCATTTTTCGTATCCCTCATTGTTTATATAAATCAGCTGCTGTAAGTTTTTCATTTCAGACCCTTCGTCTTTTTTTTCTGGACTATCCTGCGCATTTAAACTTTTAATGAACTTCCTCACTTCATCAGGTAGGTGTGCGAGCACCGAGTCGGGCCGTTTTCGCCATGAAAGGCAAAATAAATAAATAAATAAATAAATAAACAAACCAAAAAAAAAACAAAAAACAACCCACACACACGAGGGTCAGTCAGCATATTCATCAGCGTCACAGAGACTTTGCCACAAAGAAATGTTTACTGTCTTTTTGTCTGGGAGGAAGTGGCCGTACAGGCCGCGTCATCTTTGTTACTAATAATCCACATGTGGTGCTTTTTGTCTTCCCTACAGTTACCCAAAATGGATTCTACCAGGCAAAAACGCAAGGAAGAGATAAGCAAAGCTCTGACATTCATACAGTGAGAAGATTTATCTTCCTGTTTTTTGATAAAGTTCAAGTCACACAGCCTGAAACTGAATCTGGCTTTTACATTTTCTGATTAGGTTCGTGTTTGTTCCCGGAACCTGCAACATGAAGCAGATGAGGGTCAATCACGTCCCGCTGTGTCCCGGACTGAGATCCTCGTACCAGATTTGTATATTCACCTTCTGCGCATGCGCGAAAACGGGGAGGTTGTTCTGTACTGAGTTTACCCTTTATGTACTTGGTTTCAGTGCGGAAGGTTCCTGGTTCGAATCCCGATTCGAGTTGTGTCAGGAAGGGCATCCGGCGTAAAATTTGTGCCAATTCAACATGCAGATCCACCTTGGATTTGCTGTGGCGACCCTGAGTACAAAACAAGGGAGCAGCCGAGGGACTTACTTTACTGAGTTTACCCTTTCTGTGTGGCACCAAAATCAGGTTTAATGTGAATAAATTCTGATCTTATCTCCGTGAGAAACGGCATGTTTTTTTTTTCTATTGAGTTTACCTATTTTTTTGTGAGCAGATGAAAATCAGGTTTACGGAGGGGGGGGGGTAGTTTTCTCCAAACCAGCTCAGTCCTTTCCACACACAAAAAGGGAATACTCAGTATAGAACAAACTTCCTGTTTTTTGCACAAGCGCAGATAGCAAATATACAAAACTGGTACGGGGAGGGGGGGGCATACCTGGATTGGACACCAGCCCATTGCAGGTTGCTTAACCAGTCAAGGATGGTACCCACTTATGGGTGGAGATGGACTTTACCCCAACACCTTCTTGTGGCCATTTTTGGCCGATGAAAACATTGGCGAACTCTCTACAAATACTTGTAATTTGGTCACTTTTCAAAGGGGTCAGACTTATCTATAAAGTCAATTTAATGTACGATAGTTCATTTCAGGTCACTTTGGTCTATAAATCTCATCGTTCCGGTGTCAGGGCCTTAGCCCCCCCCCTTCTGATCACTCCCCTGCCTTCACTGCGCATGCATCATTTTGGAACGTCAGCAGAGATTCGCCAATTATCGCCTCGTTTCTGCTTCAAACTGCACTCCAGTCATCATCTATCTCAGCGACAGATATCTGAAGCTTTTGTATGACAATCATTCCCACATAAATTCAGCAATAATTCATAATAAAAGATGGGGGACCGATCAGAGCGTGACACCAGCATGTTTGAGACTGACTCTGTACCATTAATAATGTTGTTACTAACCATAAGATGACAAAGTAAAACTGCTTAAATCATTATAAAGTCAGTTTTAAGCAGAAACGAGGCGATAATCTGTTAATCGCTGCTAACGCTTTGACATCACGCATGTGCAGTGAAGGCAGGGGCACAGATCAGACTGTAACAACGGGTTTGCGCATGTGCAGAGTAGTGTAGAGTATTGCTGAAACTAGGAGAGTTCTGAGCCCCTCACACCAGGCAGTGATAGCTATCAGCTGGCTGTTAGAGACAAAACCAAACCAGCTGATTTCAACAGACAAGCAATGCAGCCTGAGCGTGTTTTCATCAGGCATGCATGGAAGTATGAATTCTTGCTTTCGGCCTCACCACTTCGCCGGAAGTGATGTGTACCTGCGTTCTCCCATAGCTGGGTGGACTGAGACAATGTAGCTGAAGAGTCTTATGCAAGAGCACAGACGGATAGCCTGAAGCAACCTGCTCTTATTATGAAATTAGTTTAAATGCCTGCTAAGAAAAGAGTATCTCTTTCATAGCGGATTTAAGCAATATTTTGCTGTTGTTGGAATGTTATCTCTGGGTGCATCCAGTGTAAAGTACCGTTGATATGGCTTGTGTTCTCTAAATATTAATGTGAAGTAATTGCACAATTTATTCGCCCCTGGAGTAAAATGGCTTTAAATCTGTTTGTAATGCTTCAGATAACTGGTTAGGCTGAGTCAACTGTCTTATCTGATTAAGTGATCTTATAAAATCAGCATCAATGCTGTAGTGTTGATTCATGTTTCTGTCTTTTATGTTTTAGGTCTTCTCTTGCTTATCCAGAGCCTGAGGGCTACCAGGTACCAATTGTTCTACATCAAATTTGGTTTGTTGCACTATATTCTGTTGATCATGTACAATACTACAACCCCTGGCAATAATTATGGAATCACCGGCCCCAGAGGATGTTCATTCAGTTGTTTAATTTTGTAGAAAAAAAGCAGATCACAGACATGACACAAAACTAAAGTCATTTCAAATGGCAACTTTCTGGCTTTAAGAAACACTATAAGAAATCAGGAAAAAAAATTGTGGCAGTCAGTAATGGTTACTTTTGTAGACCAAGCAGAGGGAAAAAAATATGGAATCACTCAATTCTGAGGAAAACAATTATGGAATTACCCTGTAAATTTTCATCCCCAAAACTAACACCTGCATCAAATCAGATCTGCTCGTTAGTCTGCATCTAAAAAGGAGTGATCACACCTTGGAGAGCTGTTGCAGCAAGTGGACTGACATGAATCATGGCTCCAACATGAGAGATTCAATTGAAACAAAGGAGAAGATTATCAAACTCTTAAAAGAGGGTAAATCATCACGCAATGTTGTACAAGATGTTTGTTGTTCACAGTCAGCTGTGTCTAAACTCTGGACCAAATACAAACAACATGGGAAGGTCGTTAAAGGCAAACATACTGGTAGGAAGACATCAAAGCGTCAAGACAGAAAACTTAAAGCAATATGTCTCAAAATTCGAAAATGCACAACAAAACAAATGAGGAACGAATGGGAGGAAACTGGAGTCAACTCTGTGACCAAACTGTAAGAAACCGCCTAAAGGAAATGGGATTTACATACAGAAAAGCTAAACGAAAGCCATCATTAACACCTAAACAGAAAAAAACAAGGTTACAATGGGCTAAGGAAAAGCAAACGTGGACTGTGGTTGACTGGATGAAAGCCATATTCAGTGGTGAATCTCGAATCTGCATTGGGCAAGGTGATGATGCTGGAACTTTTGTTTGGTGCCATTCCACTGAGATTTATAAAGATGACTGCCTGAAGAGAACATGTAAATTCCCACAGTCGATGATATGGGGCTGCATGTCAGGTAAAGGCACTGGGGAGATGGCTGTCATTACATCATCAATAAATGCACAAGTTTACGTTGATAGTTTGGACACTTTTCTTATCCCATCAATTGAAAGGATGTTTGGGGATGATGAAATCATTTTTCAAGATGATAATGCATCTTGCCATAGAGCAAAAACTGTGAAAACATTCCTTGCAAAAAGACACATAGGGTCAATGTCATGGCCTGCAAATAGTCCGGATCTTAATCTAAATCTTTGGTGGAAGTTGAAGAAAATGGTCCATGACAAGGCTCCAACCTGCAAAGCTGATCTGGCAACAGCAATCAGAGAAAGTTGGAGCCAGATTGATGAAGAGTACTGTTTGTCACTCATTAAGTCCATGCCTCAGAGACTGTAAGCTGTTATAAAAGCCAGAGGTGGTGCAACAAAATATTAGTGATGTGTTGGAGCGTTCTTTTGTTTTTCATGATTCCATAATGTTTTCCTCAGAATTGAGTGATTCCATACTTTTTTCCCCTCTGCTTGGTCTAAAAAAGTAACCGTTACTGACTGCCACAATTTTTTTTCCTGATTTCTTATAGTGTTTCTTAAAGCCAGAAAGTTGCCATTTGAAATGACTTTAGTTTTGTGTCATGTCTGTGATGTGCTTTTTTTCTACAAAATTAAACAACTGAATGAACATCCTCCGAGGCCGGTGATTCCATAATTTTTGCCAGGGGTTGTATGCAAAAAGTCTTAGGCACTTTTCCATATAAATGTCTACTGTGGTGGGATCTTTTTAATCCCCCCTCGTTGTAAAAGATGACATTTCAAATGTCCAGCCATCCATTTTCTTCCGCTTTATCCGGAGAAGGTCGCGGGGGCAGCAGCTCAAGCAAAGCCGCCCAGACCTCCCGATCCACACACACCTCCCCCAGCTCCTCCAGGGGAACCCCAAGGCGTTCCCAAGCCAGCCGAGAGATGTAGTCCCTCCAGCGTGTCCTGGGTCTTCCCCGGGGCCTCCTCCCAGTGGGACGTGCCCACTCCTCCCGAGTGATTTCAAATGTCATCCATTTTTATTTAGTCTAGTACATAGAAACAAAAGTCAACCTAAGACCTTAATGTCTTCTCTCAGGACTTCCTCACGAAGTTGGTGTGCAACCTGCTTGATGAGGGCAACTCCTCATTCAAAGACGAACACTGGGAAGAGGCGGTGGGAGAGTTCACCGAAGGCTTGAATGTTGCAGATTATGCTGCAGCAGAGAAGATCCACATCCCTGAAGCTTTGCTGGAGAGCCTGTACGTCAACCGCGCTGCTGCCTACCACTCTATGGTGAGATGTCTGTGGTATCCTTTGGTATACAACCCCTGGCAAAAATTATGGAATCACCGGCCTCGGAGGATGTTCATTCAGTTGTTTAATTTTGTAGAAAAAAAGCAGATCACAGACATGACACAAAACTAAAGTCATTTCAAATGGCAACTTTCTGGCTTTAAGAAACACTATAAGAAATCAAGAAAAAAAGATTGTGGCAGTCAGTAACGGTTACTTTTTTAGACCAAGCAGAGGAAAAAAATATGGAATCACTCAATTCTGAGGAAAAAATTATGGAATCACCCTGTAAATTTTCATCCCCAAAACTAACACCTGCATCATATTAGATCTGCTTGTTAGTCTGCATCTAAAAAGGAGTGAACACACCTTGGAGAGCTGTTGCACCAAGTGGACTGACATGAATCATGGCTCCAACACGAGAGATGTCAATTGAAACAAAGGAGAGGATTATCAAACTCTTAAAAGAGAGTAAATCATCACGCAATGTTGCTAAGATGTTGGTTGTTCACAGTCAGCTGTGTCTAAACTCTGGACCAAATACAAACAACATGGGAAGGTTGTTAAAGGCAAACATACTGGTAGACCAAGGAAGACATCAAAGCGTCAAGACAGAAAACTTCAAGCAATATGTCTCAAAAATCGAAAAATGTACAACAAACAAATGAGGAACGAATGGGAGGAAACTGGAGTCAACGTCTGTGACCGAACTGTAAGAAACCGCCTAAAGAAATGGGATTTACATACAGAAAAGCTAAATGAAAGGCATCATTAACACCTAAACAGAAAAAAACAAGGTTACAATGGGCTAAGGAAAAGCAATTGTGGACTGTGGATGACTGGATGAAAGTCATATTCAGTGATGAATCTCGAATCTGCATTGGGCAAGGTGATGATGCTGGAACTTTTGTTTGGTGCCTTTCCAATGAGATTTATAAAGATGACTGCCTGAAGAGAACATGTAAATTTCCACAGTCATTGATGATATGGGGCTGCATGTCAGGTAAAGGCACTGGGGAGATGGCTGTCATTACATCATCAATAAATGCACAAGTTTATGTTGATATTTTGGACAATTGAAAGGATGTTTGGGGATGATGAAATCAATTTTTCAAGATGATAATGCATCTTGCCATAGAGCAAAAACTGCAGAAACATTCCTTGCAAAAAGACACATAGGGTCAATGTCAATGAGCAGATCTGATTTGATGTAGGTGTTAATTTGGGGGATGAAAATTTACAGGGTGATTCCATAATTTTTTCCTCAGAATTGAGTGATTCCATATTTTTTTCCTCTGCTTGGTCTAAAAAAGTAACCGTCACTGACTGCCACAATCTTTTTTTCTTGATTTCTTATAGTGTTTCTTAAAGCCAGAAAGTTGCAATTTGAAATGACTTCAGTTTTGTGTCATGTCTGTGATCTGCTTTTTTTTCTACAAAATTAAACAACTGAATGAACATCCTCTGAGGCCGGTGATTCCATAATTTTTGCCAGGGGTTGTATTGTTAGAAGGCATAACTCTAAATTCGGGGGTGGGGGGGGGGGGGGGGGGGGGGGGTTGGGGTAGGTTGATGGCATGCTGTCTTAAAGTTAGACAATGTCAGGATTCTATATGATGCCTCCAAGTCCTTCATTGAATTCCTTAGTTGTCATCTTTTGGTTCTGGTGAACGTTGAGAACAAAAGTTGTTTTGTTGTCTGGTTGTTGATTTGGGCCTCCTTCATCAGTGATGGAAAATCTGTGTGATTCCAAGCTTCTTATATTATTGGGTAGAACATGTTCTACCCAAGAATCTGTACTATTCATTGCATTCACCTTTATAAAAAAATAAATGCAATGAATAGTACAGACCTCTATTTACACTCAACAAAAATATAAACGCAACACTTTTGGTTTTGCTCCCATTTTGTATGAGATGAACTCAAAGATCTAAAACTTTTTCCACATACACAATATCACCATTTCCCTCAAATATTGTTCACAAACCAGTCTAAATCTGTGATAGTGAGCACTTCTCCTTTGCTGAGATAATCCATCCCACCTCACAGGTGTGCCATACCAAGATGCTGATTAGACACCATGATTAGTGCACAGGTGTGCCTTAGACTGTCCACAATAAAAGGCCACTCTGAAAGTTGCAGTTTTATCACACAGCACAATGCCACAGATGTTGCAAGATTTGAGGGAGCGTGCAATTGGCATGCTGACAGCAGGAATGTCAACCAGAGCTGTTGCTCGTGTATTGAATGTTCATTTCTCTACCATAAGCCATCTCCAAAGGTGTTTCAGAGAATTTGGCAGTACATCCAACCAGCCTCACAACCGCAGACCACGTGTAACCACACCAGCCCAGGACCTCCACATCCAGCATGTTCACCTCCAAGATCGTCTGAGACCAGCCACTCGGACAGCTGCTGAAACAATCGGTTTGCATAACCAAAGAATTTCTGCACAAACTGTCAGAAACCGTCTCAGGGAAGCTCATCTGCATGCTCGTCGTCCTCATCGGGGTCTCGACCTGACTCCAGTTCGTCGTCGTAACCGACTTGAGTGGGCAAATGCTCACATTCGCTGGCATTTGACACGTTGGAGAGGTGTTCTCTTCACGGATGATGCGAAGGAGATGTGTTGCACTGCATGAGGCAAATGGTGGTCACACCAGATACTGACTGGTATCCCCCCCCCCCCCCCCAATAAAACAAAACTGCACCTTTCAGAGTGGCCTTTTATTGTGGGCAGTCTAAGGCACACCTGTGCACTAATCATGGTGTCTAATCAGCATCTTGATATGGCACACCTGTGAGGTGGGTTGGATTATCTCAGCAAAGGAGAAGTGCTCACTATCACAGATTTAGACTGGTTTGTGAACAATATTTGAGGGAAATGGTGATATTGTGTATGTGGAAAAAGTTTTAGATCTTTGAGTTCATCTCACACAAAATGGGAGCAAAACCAAAAGTGTTGCGTTTATATTTTTGTTGAGTATATATACACCTACTGGCTCCTCTGTAAATACATGTATATATTCTTATTTGTCTTTTTATATTTACTTTTTACACCTTTGCACTACGTGAGTTGTCTTTTAATTTCGTTGTACCTTGTGTATAATGACAATAAAAAGCATTCTATTCTATAAAATACAAGAACGCACTTGTTTTCAGGTAAGTCCTTCCTCGACTGTTGAGGAGGTGCAAGTGTTCAGGAGATGGAATGGTATGAGTTCTCTTTTCGATTGATCTGATCAGTCAAAGCTAACCACAGTCTAGTTGGTCATTATCTGCTCTTTTAACACCAAAATCAAAGTCAGAGGTTAAAAGGAGCACAAGGAAGGGATCCCTAAATAATGCAGCTTATCTTTTTATGGTTATTTAGGTAATGTTGATGCATCAAAACAATATGATTCTTGTTCATTTGCTTGTGTTTTGCTATCTTTCAACACCAGAGAGGGAAAAACAACTGGAATATTTCAAAATATTTCTTTAGAAACTGACCTCACAGATATGGACTCTGGAACAATCATCCGAAACATAAGTATTATAAAGGTTCTTGAAATGTTCTGGAACAGTGTTTTGAGTTTGCCTCACTAATTCATAGTACTAATGAAATGTTTTGTATCACTCAGAGCTACACCTCCATTCCGGTGTCGCCGACCAAACGGTCCCCCCTACAAATCGGTCCACCCTGCCTTCACTGCACATGCATCATTAGCAGCGGTTCACGGATTAACACCTCGTTTCTCCTTCAAACTGCACTCCAGTCATTATCTAGCTCAGTGACAGATATATGAAGCATTTGTACAACAATCATTTCCACATAAATTCAGCATTATTTCATCATAAAAGATGGATGAAGCGAGCAGAGCGCCATGGCTACAGAAGCTGCTAGCTGATGCGTTCTCTGCGCATCCGTCATTTCAGAGCGTCACAGACTTTTGCCTCGTTTCTGCTTAAAACTGACTTTAGAATGATTTAAGAGGTTTTACTTTGTCAACCGATGGTTAAAATCCCATTAATCTGTTTGATCACTTTGGGTGAAGAGTCAGACTCAGACGAGCTGCATGCGCAGTGAAGGCAGGCGGCCAGATTTCTATGGGGGACCGTTCGGTCTGCAACCCCGGTTTTACAGTCCTATTCTGTTTTCGTCCTTATTTGCTCATGTACTGGCCATTATGTTTCTTCCTGCAGTTGCTTGCTTATTTTATTAGCTGACACTCACGTGGAGGTGGGTGCCACTAGGCAAATCAGACCATTGAGCAAATAATGTGGCCAGTGTACACCAGGTGGTAGACAAACATGACTTCAAACAGATGCATAGGCAGAATAAAGTTGCTTTTTCGAATGATTCACTGTGCATCAAAGTTAATTCCCATCAAGTCACCTTGTCACTATTTATTTTAATTTGGTAAGTTACAAGATGCAGCATTTATTGAGTTATTGCCAATGGAATTTGGCTACACTTGAACAAATTTGCTGTTCAAACGCGACACTTGTCAGTGAAGGGTAACCTGGACATTTGAGTAAAGGAGATTTTTTCTGTCTTCCTCAACTCTTTTGCACTCAGTGTGTGAACATTTGATTTAGGTCAGCTAGAAGAATTTGTAGACCCACACTATAAATTAGAAATGTTTATCAGCAACACAGTCACAGAGGCTAATTCTGGATTCCAGAGGACACTTAGTGAAAGAAACCAAACTGAACACTTGATAATTAATGTTTTATATCATCTTAAGGCATCTTGACTTGCACATATTTTGGCTCTGCACTGCCGTGCAATTTGTCATGCCAATGCTTGTAATTTGACGGTACGCATCTTGACACTTGCATGAATTTGATCCCAGCACTGGCACGGACTCTTGCAAATGAGTAAACTGCAGGCAGTGATACGCACTGTTTGCAAATAGGTTGTGCAATGTTCATAGCACGTTCACTCAAGTGGCAAGAAATTTATGTGTACCAGAAATTTTGAATATTTCAAAATTTTCTTTGCACACTGGCACACAGCCTCGGACAGTTTATGACGAGTTTACTCATTGGCACACTAAATTATGTGCCAGTGCGGGGATCAAATTTGTGCATGTGCCAAGGCACCTTTTTGTAAAACCAGACTTTAGTAAATCCAAGAATAGACATCAAGTTGTCAGTTGTAATTTTTCTTGCACCCTTTAATTTCTTTCAGTTTTATTCTCACTCCCACAGGGCAAATATGATCAAGGCGTGCAGGACTGTAACAAAGCTCTTGGCGTGTGTAAGGAAAGCCGCAGGGCGCTGTACAGGAAGGCCCTCTGTTTGAAGGAGCTTGGGCAATACAAGGAGGCCTACAACTGCACCACTGACTGTCTGCTCGCTACTCACTCGGTAAATGAACTACATTAATCTGTTATTTTTTTGTAACTCTATAGTGTTTTGTTGAAAAAGAGAACATAGAGCAGGAAATGGAGGCCATTTATTGTTTGGCTTTTGGTCATTTTGGTATTTGAGCATTTGGCAAGCAATTTATAGAGTACAAAACAAGGTAAATTTTTACTGAATTATATGATGTGAAAATCAACTTGGCAAAATATAAAATGGCTACTGTTTTTTTTTTTTTTTTTTTTTTTTTTTTTTTTTTTAAATTGGAAACAAGAAGAGTGCCATAAAAATGATTCAGAATAGATAATCTTATTAGTGACTGTTTTTAACGTATGTTATTCTAAAAACATAAATAAAATTTGAACTACTGTAAAATGAAGTTGTACTTGTAATGTAATTGATCTACCTTTGGGGGACACTGTTGAAAAGCTAAATTATACGTAAATTTATGGTGTAGCTTTGGCGCTGATTATAAGTTGACGTAGAAAATGACTACAGAGAAACATTTCTCAAGTAAAAAGTACTGTATTTTCCCATCGGAGGGCCCAGGACATCAGGCCACTCCCTTTTTAAAGAAAGTTGGTTAAATACCACCTGAAATTAAATTATAAGGAACACATTTAATGAATGAGAAAAGGACAATAAATAGATAAAATCAGGTGAGTTATTTGTGATTATATTTATTTTTATTTATGATGAATTTAGACATTTTATTGAAATTGGCATTCAGATGTACATGATGTTGGCCATACTTGTGTATCAGCTCACCCCCTCGTCTGGCAGAATTTGCGTGAAGAGCTTTTTTGTACTGTGTTTAGTCATTTATTTTTACTCTTCACAGGACAAACGGGTGAGTGACCTTGCACAGGAGCTGTCTGCCCATCTGGGACTGAAAAATCGTAAACCCTACATCACTACAAAGGTTGGTAAAATAATTGTTTGGATGTTATTCACTTATGCAATAAGGGAGTCAAGTACACTTTTTCAACAACCAAATATAGGTCATCAGCCGTCTTAAAAACAAATATTTAGGTGCATAGAATTATATTTTTTGTAAATGTTTTGATGTATTTCGGATTTCTGAGAAGTGACTTCTTTCTGTGCGTGTTGCTTTAAATGGAAAGGAGCTCCTGCTGGCCACACCCCTCTCATTTAAAGATGTGTGTCTCACCTGCTATGGGGGTCTGTCTGATTGAGGGGAGTGGGTGGGTTTGGCAAACAAAATGAGTGCACATGAGAATGTCTGTGACACATGTCACAAAAATAAGTTGTATTAAGCATAATTTTGCTTGTAGGAGGGCATTTATACATACACAGACATATAATTGTGGAAGGTAGTGGATGTTTAAATTGCAGGGGTGGAGGCCTAGTGGTTAGTGCGTTTGGTTTCAGTACGGTTCAAACTCCACCCCATCTGGAGTTGCACCAGAAAGGGCATCCGGCGTAAAACTTGTGCCAAATCAACATGCAGATCCACCTTGGATTTGCAGTGGCGACCCCCAAGTGAAAACAAGGGAACAGCCGAAGGGTCTTATGAGTGGATGTTTAAAATGTGGTTACAAATTGTTTAGTAAAATATGACCTCTTTAAATGCACCATGCAGTAAGTGTGATCATGTACCGAGTTAATTTTTATGGTCAGTTAAATCTGAGTTCAGTTCATGCACTTTTTTTTATTATTTATTTTTTGCGGTGTTTAATTGCTAAGTTCAGAGGTAGTGTTTGGATTTGGCACCAATTTCTATTATTTATTTGTGTCGTGTGTGTGTGTGTGAGGGAGAAAGAATTAACACTGGTCAGTGTCATTTTATGGAAAATATTTTGTCTTTCACAGAAAGCTGTAATTGTCACAAATGGTAATGTGCCTGCTGAAACTGTAAAGGCAAGTTGAACAGTGTCTCTTCAAGGCTTCTTGCAGAGTTTTCAAATCACAGCTTGTAATTGTAGTGCAGCAGATAACAGAATATTTACAGAGGAATCCTGCAAATGGTGATAGAAGCACCAAATTTGACACAAATACGCCTTAAACATTACTCTTTCGAAGGAAAAAAAAAAAAAAACAATCACAAAATTCCCAAAAGGTACAGTTTGGACTATCTATGACTGAATGTTATGGGGGTAAAAACAGCAAGAATGGTGACAAAGGTCAGTTTGAACAGGGGTCAAAAGTTAAAGTTGCTCTTTAACTTGAAAACTGATGTAAAAAGTGATGCAAGTCATTGGTTGAGTTAATAGGGGTTTTAAAAAGGAGTATGTAGTTTGCACCGTGGTTCATGCTTAGTTATGGCCCAGTCACACGGCACTTAACGAAGGGTGAAGAAGCCCTGACGAAACAAGAAATCTGAACTTTCGTTGACATCGTTTAACCTTCGCGCAGCCTCGTTCCTGCAGCTGGAGCTTCGTCAGGATTTTTAAACTGTTGAAAAATTTGAACGAACGGCAACGATAACCTCAGTTCGTCTGTGTTTCGTTTTGCTGTCGTTCTTGACGTTTTTTAATCGTTTGTGTAGTTTTTGTAATGTTATTGTTTAATTTGACTTCGTTGGAGCAGCTGAACGTTTTCACACAGTGCAGAAGCCGGTTTGCTGCTGCTGTTTTCATGTACCGTCAGAAGTTACAGGGCAAACTCAGCCTGCTTGCTTGGATTTTTTTTATCTGTGTGGGGGGGCAGCTTCAATGGCTTCAGGCACATTACATAGGCCAGAATTAATCTTTTGTGTGGATATAATTAATTATTTTGCCACAAGCAACTGTTGAATTTGAAACAACGAAAAAGTTGTGTAATTTCCGACGGTACTTGAATGCAGCATCAGCGGCAGTAGGAGCTGCTCCGTGCGCTTATTATTTTGTATTAAATATAACAATATGAGTGTAGGAATGATAATCCAGTCCTACTGTACATGTGGCAACAGGCAGATGAATCAAAATGATGATATAAAGAGCTGTTCTGGAAGGAAGAATTCACGTTGTGGATCAGTGATCAGTTGGGAAAAAAACGCACATGTGAGTCAATGCGCGCGTTCACACGCACTGATTAATTTACTTCTCTGATATATTCAATCATCTTTACACATATTTATATTTATTCTCCCTTTGACAGTTTTCTGTTATAAATCAATATATATGGCTTTGAACATAATACTGTGATACAGCAGTGACCACGGTGCACTTTTTTTTTTTTTTTTTTTTTTTTTTTTTTTATTGGAGCACGACGGAGCGCGCAGAGTGTCGATAGACGGTGTGGATTCTGATGATGATGGAGATGATCCCTCTTTTGTTCTGGACAAGGAACCAGAGCAGGTGGTCCATCGACATGCACACAGATCTCCACAGATTCTGTTTGCAGTTTCTCCAGGACTCAGGTGCTATGAGCTCCGTCCCCAGGCCGAGTGCTGGAGCAGACACGCTCAGTCATAGATAGTCCAAACTATACCTTTTTGGAATCTTTATGCTCAGACACATAATGTGGTGTAGTTTGCAATATTATTGAAGCATATTTTAATTTTGACCGCTGTGTAATTCGTCAGTTGACCTCTACCTGGCTGTCTTTTGAAAATTCAAATGGCCAATCTTTTTTTTTTTTTCCAAAAGAGTAATGTCTAAGGAATATTTGTCCTGAATTTGTTGCTTCTGTCACCATTTGTAGGATTGTTGCAGTTGTCTGCTACACTGTCACATGTTGTCTAGATTTTCTAGTTTATGCTTTTATGTCTATATATAGTTGGTACAGTATGTGCACTAGGGTTTTAATGGTGCATTGTGAAGACTGAATCAAATTATTATTTATTATATTTGTATCGTGAAACCATAAAAAGTCAACTACTGTATTGAAGAAATAACATCCTCTTGCAAAAAGAATCATAATTGATGAATAAAATACACAAATAGGAAGCAGATAACATTAATGATGACAAATCTTCAGAATAATTTATTTCTTTAAGGTTAAAACATTCACCACAGATTATTTTCGACAAAACGTGGGAATAATTATTGAATTGTGATTATGTATTGTATTGTTACACCCCTAATATGTACACATTGACATTTTTTTCAGCACCACTTTAATTTTGTTCTTTGTATTTAAATAAAGGATTCATAATGTTATATCACCAATATGGTCAAAATTGATCTTTTCTGGAAGCAGTGGGTTAAAATACAGCAACACATCGCCATGAGACTTTGTGTAGTAACTGTTCATGCAGACCTTGTGTAGTTACTAATTTGAGCTGTTCTGTGATGATTTGATTTTCTTGTCACCTACAGGTGTCGAGTATGTCTACAGGAAATGGTGTGAATCCACTCCATGGAATTGCACCAGGTGTGAAAACGTGACTTTGAATAGATAAAAATGTACCTACGTTCAGGGGCAGATCCAAGATTTTGTAAAGTGGGGGGCGGATTTGTGAATGCGTCTCGGTCGTGTTTCCCTAGGGGGTCTGGGGACATGCCAACCCCCCCCCCCACTAGAAAATTTAGAATTTTTAGGTGCGGTTTCCTGCATTTTGGTGCATATTTCACCACAAAATGGAATCGCAGAGAAAAGATACTTTATGGCCTGTTTTTATTCATTTCAACTTGTATAATATTGAATGTGATGCTGTGATGTTACGATGGCAAGTAATAGAGAACAATTGTCTGAAATGTCTATGGCTAAAAAGGTGAACACTCTTGCTACACCTTGCTGAATCACGGTCAGCTGAGTAATTTGTTACTGAATAGTGTTCAGAAACAGCATTTAGTGTTTTGTTTTTTTTGTTTTTTTTGCCACTCCCCCCCCGGGGAAGTGGATGTTCGGAGGATGTTCATTCAGTTGTTTAATTTGTAGAAAAAAAGCAGATCACAGACATGACACAAAACTAAAGTAATTTCAAATGGCACTTTCTGGCTTTAAGAAACACTATAAGAAATCAGGAAAGAAAATTGTGGCAGTCAGTAACGGTTACTTTTTTAGACCAAGCAGAGGGAAAAAATATGGAATCACTCAATTCTGAGGAAAAAATTATGGAATCATGAAAAACAAAAGAACGCTCCAACACATCACTAGTATTTTGTTGCACCACCTCTGGCTTTTATAACAGCTTGCAGTCTCTGAGGCATGGACTTAATGAGTGACAAACAGTACTCTTCATCAATCTGGCTCCAACTTTCTCTGATTGCTGTTGCCAGATCAGCTTTGCAGGTTGGAGCCTTGTCATGGACCATTTTCTTCTTTCTTTCTTTAATATTTATTTCATTCATTTAAACGAAAAAAAACAGAAAAACAGAAACAAAGCACCACAACAATAGAATGAAAAGGAGCAGAAAGAGCAAGTCTTATGATTTCTGCCCCCTCCAACAACACAATCACCCAATACCCAGCACCATAATCAACACCATTCAACAGACTACATTTCTTTAACTCGTCACATACCACTGACCCATTTCATAATTATGACCATTAATTAATAAATTACATCTCTGACAGGTTACATTCCAAACTCAAAACACTCCAAACATTATTAACAGATCACCTTTTTTTTTTGACTTCCTTGCAGCCCACTGACTTATTTCACAGTTTCATACTTACTTAATACATCTAATTTAATACGTTTTTAAATAATTTAAGCGACCTTAATTCTTTAATTTCTTTATTAAGATTGTTCCATAATTTTACGCCATTTACTGCAATACTCCTTTCTTTTACTTTAGTTTTAAATCTTGTTTTTTTAAAGAATTCTATTCCTTTCAATTTCTAACTACTTACTGTTTTTTCAAACATATTTTGAATGTGTGTAGGTAAAGTATTTTTATTAACTTGGTACATTGTTTGTAATATTTTCAAATCGACTAAATCATAAAATTTAAGTACCCTATACTTAATAAACAATGGATTAGATGGATCTCTAAAACCACTGTTACTAATCACTTTTAAAGCTCTTTTCTGCAAAATAAATAAAGGTTGTATATAGGTTGTATATGTTGATCCCCAGATTTCTACACAATATGTTAAATATGGGACAATCAATGAATTGTACAATGTTAATAAACCATAACTATTTAATTATTATTTTACTTTATGCAAAACAGCAATGGCTTTCGCTATTTTTCCTTTTATGTAATTTATGTGTGACTTCCATGTAAGATCTTCATCAATCATGACTCCTAAAAATTTCATTTCTTTTACCCTTTGTATATCCATTCCATCTATTTGTAATGACACATTTTTTTTTTTTCGCTCTATCATTAAACAATATAAAATTTGTCTTATTAATATTTAGTGACAATCTGTTTATATCAAACCAATGTTTAACTTTTTCCAATTCTGTATTTATCACTTGTGCTACTTCCTGTATATCTGATCCAGAGTAAAACAGCGTTGTATCATCAGCAAATAAAATACTGCCAAGCACATTTGATACATTCACAAAATCATTGATATACAAAATAAACAGTTTGGGTCCAAGTACCGATCCTTGTGGTACTCCATAAATAATGTTACACAATTCTGATTTGGTATTATTTATCTGTACAAACTGTTTTCTATTTTCTAAGTATCTTTTTACCCAATGATGTGCAATACCTCTTATTCCATATTGTTGTAACTTGTGAAGCAATCTTGAGTGGTCTATAACATCAAAAGCCTTTTTCAGGTCGATAAAAATACTTACAAAATAATCCTTATTATCTGTTATTGTTGATATTTTCTCTATTAGTTCCATAATTGCCATAGCTGTCGAATGTTTTGTTCTAAATCCATACTGAGCATTATTTAAAATATGATGTTTCTCAAAAACTTTTTCCATGATTTTAGAAAACTGTGGAAGCAGTGATACTGGCCTATAATTAGAAAAATTATGTTTGTCTCCATTTTTATATAATGGGACTACCTTAGCAATTTTCATTTCATCTGGAAAAATCCCAGTTGACAGAGACAGATTACAAATATAAGTAAATGGTTCAATAACAGTTTCTATTATGCTTTTTACAGTCATCATGTCTAAATCTTCATGGTCAGTTGATCTTTTGCTTACACAGTTTTTTTTACAATATTTCTTATTTCATCTTCTTCCACATTATCCAGGAAAATACTATTGACCGTATTTACAGGTGTATGTAATTTATCTTCTATTATTGGTTTATTTCCCACCAGACTTGATCCTACATTTGAAAAATAATCATTAAACCCATTTGCAACTTCTTTTATGTCATATATCTCTTTATTTTCCTTAACAAAGTAATTTGGAATAGTTGCTTTCGCTCCATCACTGTCAATCTCACTTTTTATAATTCCCCATGTTGCCCTCATATTATCTTTACTCATATTTAATTGTTCACTGTAATAATCTTTTTTTGTTTCCTAATTATTGTTAATAATTTATTTTTGTTTTTTTGTATTTATGTTCTGATTCCTTTGTTTGCTATTTTAAAAAGCACCTATATAAATAGTTTTTCTTTGCACAAGCATTTTTATTCCCTTTGTCAGCCATGGTTTATTTACTCTTTTCTTACTAATTTCTATTAATGTACAATTTTTATCATATGATTTCATCAATATTTTCATAAATGAGTTATATGCTACATTAACATCTCTGACATAAACTTCTTCCCAATTTTGATTTTTAAGGTCATATTTTAATGCCTCTAAGGCTTTTACTGACTTATCTCTTTTAAAGTTTATAACAGTTTTTTTTGTTGTACCTATTTTTATATTTAAATATTGAAAAAATTGGTAAATGATCGCTAATATCTGTCATGAAGATCCCATTCTTAATAATTTCATCTGTTCTGTTTGTAAATATATTGTCGATTACCGTTGCACTTTGCGATGTAATTCTGGTTGGTTTTGTTATCAAGGGGACTAACCCCAGACTATACATTGAGTTCACAAAATCACTAAATCTTTGGCAACTGGAGCTTTCTATGTTAAAGTCCCCACACATAAAAAGCGTTTTGTTTTTAATTTGATGGAATAATTCTATTATATTATCTGTAAATTTCACAACATAAGAATCTGGTGCTCTGTATACACAACTGATTAGAATATTCTTAGATGTTTCATGTACAAGTTCCACTGTTACAATTTCTATGACATCATTCATAATTGTCATTTCTTCAACAATTGTACACATCAGATCTGTTTTTATATACAGAGCAATACCACCGCCTTTTTTATATCTTCTGTTAACAAAATACAGCTCATATCCCTCCATTTGAACTTCATCCATGAGATCATCTTTAAGCCAAGATTCAGTGATTGCAACAATACTAAATCTATTTTAAACTGATTTAAGTAATCTTTTATTTGTGACATTTTACAATACAAGCTTCGGCTGTTTATATGTATAAGTGACAGGGTATCTTCTGCAATTTTTTCACTATTCAGCTGTTCTACTGTATAATACTCACAACCAATCGTTTTTAAATCAAATATACTTTCATCAATATTAGTGTCTGTCATATATTTTATCATCTGTTTCCATGTTTGATCAGATTTTTTTTTTTTTTTTTGGTCCAATTACCAACAGACGTCATATTTGATTGTCTATTCAGGTCTGTATTTCGTAAGGTCCTCCATGTTTTTGATTTGTATACCGTTTGTTCCTTCTTTTACTCTAATCCACACCCTACAGTTCCAGACCCATGTAGCAACAAAGTGTTTCTGTTTTCTTAGTAGTCTTGCTTCCCTAGCAATATCTGCATTATTTTGTTAGATGCTCATTTATGTAGACACTCGTTCCTTTCAAATTCTTTGCCTGTCTTAATAACTCATTTTTATATTTTCTCCTTGTAAATCGTATAACAATGTTAGATAGTTTATTTTTTCTATCTTTAGTTGGAATAGTATAACAGTCTGATATTGTGTCTTGATGGATGACAACACCTTTTTGATATAAAAAGTTTGTAACTTGTTGTTCCAATGATTGTTGTTCTTCAGGTGGTGCATCCTCCCCACTGGCTCCACCAGAATCCACCACCCTTGCATATGTCCGATGCCTTGTTTCTAATCCAGATGTTATAACATCATCTTTTCTAGTGAATTGTTCAAGTTCATCTACACGTTACTCAAGTTTCTTAATGATCTTGTCCTTCTCTTTAACCAGATTTTGGAGTTCTTTAATCTCCACCATCAGCTTATCTAAATTAGACATGTCTTTTGATATACGGTTTAATGAGGTCTTTATCTCCTCTATATCTTCCTCGAGTTTATCTGTTTTCCTGGGTGGTGCCATGCCGACTATCGTGGCTCGGTATGGCCACTATTGATTACAAAAACAATTCTTCAACTTCCACCAAAGATTTTCAATTGGATTAAGATCCGGACTATTTGCAGGCCATGACATTGACCCTATGTGTCTTTTTGCAAGGAATGTTTTCACAGTTTTTGCTCTATGGCAAGATGCATTATCATCTTGAAAAATGATTTCATCATCCCCAAACATCCTTTCAATTGATGGGATAAGAAAAGTGTCCAAAATATCAATGTAAACTTGTGCATTTAATGATGATGTAATGACAGCCATCTCCCCAGTGCCTTTACCTGACATGCAGCCCCATATCATCAATGACTGTGGAAATTTACATGTTCTCTTCAGGCAGCCATCTTTATAAATCTCATTGGAACGGCACCAAACAAAAGTTCCAGCATCATCACCTTGCCCAATGCAGATTCGAGATTCATCACTGAATATGACTTTCATCCAGTCATCCACAGTCCACGATTGCTTTTCCTTGGCCCATTGTAACCTTGTTTTTTTTTCTGTTTAGGTGTTAATGATGGCTTTCATGCAGCTTTTCTGTATGTAAATCCCATTTCCTTTAGGCGGTTTCTTACATTTCGGTCACAGACGTTGACTCCAGTTTCCTCCCATTCGTTCCTCATTTGTTTTGTTGTGCATTTTCGATTTTTTTGAGACATATTGCTTTAAGTTTTCTGTCTTGACGCTTTGATATCTTCCTTGGTCTACCAGTATGTTTGCCTTTAACAACCTTCCCATGTTGTTTGTATTTGGTCCAGAGTTTAGACACAGCTGACTGTGAACAACCAACATCTTTTGCAACATTGCGTGATGATTTACCCTCTTTTAAGAGTTTGATAATCCTCTCATTTGTTTCAATTGACATCTCTTGTGTTGGAGCCATGATTCATGTCAGTCCACTTGGTGCAACAGCTCTCCAAGGTGTGATCACTCCTTTTTAGATGCAGACTAACGAGCAGATCTGATTTGATGCAGGTGTTAGTTTTGGGGATGAAATTTTACAGGGTGATTCCATAATTTATTCCTCAGAATTGAGTGAGTCCATATTTTTTTCCCTCTGCTTGGTCTAAAAAAGTAACCGTTACTGACTGCCACAATTATTTTTCCTGATTTCTTATAGTGTTTCTTAAAGCCAGAAAGTTGCCATTTGAAATGACTTTAGTTTAGTCATGTCTGTGATCTGCTTTTTTTCTACAAAATTAAACAACTGAATGAACATCCTCCGAGGCCGATGATTCCATAATTATTGCCAGGGGTTGTAGGTTGATAATATGCATATTTTCATATAATTCCATTTAGGGTCATTTTACCAGCATTATGGGCGTTGATTAACAAAACAAGACACTGCTACAAGTTTCATGAGTTGGTGCCTGCATTCTGAAATCGACTTCTTTCATGTTTTTAGGAGGAATTTCGGGAAACTTTGTACCAAAGCAGCATTTGTTAGCACAGGATATTGTGCTCTCAGAGCATGCTTGTTTTTTCTTTTCTAACTAAATGGATTTTTAAGGTTTAAGTTTTTTTTCCCCCCGCCTCCTTTAGCCAGTTTTACAAGTGTTCCGGAGACCTCCATTACATCTCTCAGCCACATGGATGTCCCCTCAGTATTGGACACACTGGACACCCTGGACACCTTGGAGGACTCTGAGCTGATGGGGGAGGACTTGGATAGCTTGCTTGATTGTTTCCCGAATGAGCACGAGGAAACTGAGGTAGAATGTGTCTATGTTTATCAAAGTGAGTGCAAATAACTTTGGTCTCTGGCTGAGTTCACATGGACCCTATTAATCTGTTCATAATCAGAATGATTGTGAATCTGAGTGGAAATGTCGCATATAAACTCTTCAATCAAAATTAAACAAACTGGTCAGATCGGCTGACAGTCCTTTTATGTAATCCATTAAATAAGAAGATATGAGAGCATATTACACATAAACAGCTGGTCATATTCTCCTCTACAGGCAGAACGTCCTGCACATGCTCCACACCCGTCGCTATGGGCGGGCCCTAGGGGGCAGTGCCCGCCCACTGATATGCTTGGGCCCGCCCCGGCCCGCCCACCCAAGGCAGATCACTCACAGAGCTCAAATAAATAAATAGATAAATAAAATCCTAATTTCATTTTATTGTACTTGCTTTGGGTTAAAACGGCCAGTGTTGCATAATCACTAAGACAGTAAATATATTAAAACCGTGTGAGTTTGTTGGAAAGTTTGTCTACGTATGTAATCACGTCAGTGTTGCCCAGCAACAATCAGTTACCGCGTTTATGGGGGGAAACGAAGTGTGAGTTTTTGCCAGCAGACAGCAGCTAGTTTCTGTGCTTTCCTAAATGTGGATATACGTAACTGGTTTAAAACCCCAACATCGGTAACTTCGGATAAACCAACACATGATGTCGTTGGCAAAGAAAACCCTGGACCCATTTCTACCTCCGTGGATCCTGCACTGACACAGGGTAGGTCCAAATTTTTATTGTGTGTGTGTCAGAGGCGATTGCTCTAAGACTGCAAGGGAAGCTCAGCTTCTCCTAAATTGTCAAAAAATAAGTGATCAAATATATACCGTGTGTACATGTCACTGACTATGCACTACAACGCGCTCATCTTTTGTTCAGAATCAGCTTCTTATCACTGGTAACGACACGGCTTTCCTCTCACTCAAACCCGCAGCTTCAGTGCTTTAAACAGTGTGACAGACTTCAATAGCGAAGCAAAGAGTGCAGCGAAACGAGACGAGTCATTGGATAAATGCTGGGCTTTGTCCCGCCATCGGACGCTCAGCGTGTCTGGGGGTCTATAGGGCAGTGGGCTGGCCCGGACGCTCAGCTTCTGCATGATGATTGGATGATCTGTCTGAGGCTGAATCCCTTTTTGATTGACAGCGAAATGAGCGAATCAGCGATCTTTTGGTGTAAACATCCGTGGGAGCATTTTTTTTATTTTTATTCTGTTCTGAGTTGAACTGGAGACTTTCCTAATCCTCTTAGCGGGATTTTCTTTGTTAAAATGACTAGCGAAAAATCGAGCTTCTATTTCTGGTGTTTTTTTTTTTTTTTTTGTAGCTGCTTGTGTTTGGAGACCGACTTCTATCACTCTTTGACTTCTATCGCAGTTTCTGTCCCTACCGAGCAGCGGGTGCTGCTGAGCATCTCCACCGTCACAAAGCACTCACAGGCGGACACACTTCACACTAGCCTTGCGCCAGTCCCAGCTAGCAAGCTGCACATAATGGCAGACAATTTGAATGTTGTGGACCGGATTTTGGCGAAGCCATTTGATAGTCTTCCTTATGAAGAAAAACTTAAACAGCAGGGCCGATCAACTCAGATTAATTTGGTGCAAAAGGTGGGGAAAAATAACAGGTCTTTTCAGCTGTCTTGGTATGACAAAGTGAGCTGGCTGACTGGAAGTGCTGTAACAAATAAAACGTACTGTTTCTTGAAAAGGAACGGAGGGTAGAATTTACGTATAAATAAACCGACACATTTTATGACGTAGGCCGAAATTGAGCTTCCCCTCCTTGAAGGACCAGCATCCACCACAGGTGTATGTGTGTTGGCAATTGGTACTATTGCGACTGCGACCCCTCTCTTGGTTGCTTTGAATTGCACCCGCCGTGGTGTTTTTTTTTTTTTTTTTTTTTTTTTTTTTTTTAGTTTGAGATGCTGCTTGTCATCTAATACGTCATGTGCACACTCGGTGGTGGCGGTGTGTATGTGTGTGTGTTGGCAATTGGTAGCTACCCCTCTGTTGGTTGCTTTGAAATGTACCCGCCGTGGTGTTTTTTTGTTTGTTTAGTTCGAGATGCTGCGTGTGATCTAATACGTTATTTGTACTTGTGTGTGTGTGTGTGTGTGTGTGTGTGTGTGTGTGTGTGTGTGTGTGTGTGTGTGTGTGTGTGTGTGTGTGTGTGTGTGTGTGTGTGTGTGTGTGTGTGTGTGTGAGAGAGAGAGAGAGAGAGACCGTTGGTCCGGTCATGGTTAATATGATGATTATTGTGAGGGATTAGGGCTGCGTGAATAGTGAAAATAAGCAAAAATAAGCTATTAATAGTGGTGCCCACCTGGTGGATTTCATAAGCCCCCCTTAAGACTGAGATCTGGCGACGGGACTGACATGCTCATGTATTCACCCCATCAGTGGAGTTGGGAGGAGGTTGTTTTTGCCCGTATTTGTTTGTCTGTTTTTGAACAGCCTGGAGCCCACAATTTTTCATATATTGTGAGGAAATCTTTACTGAAGATTCATATCCTGATAGGCAAGAACAGATTCAGTTTTCAAGGTCAAAGGTCAAAGTCAGAAAAAATCTTGGAAATTGGGAAAATCCCTAACTTTAACATTGAATGATTTTCCAAAAATTCATAACGGTCAAAAAAGATTAAATTGCTTTCATTTTTGAGAGTGTTATGTAGGATTGTATCCTTTATTGACTGACCAAGTTTGATCTGGATCTGATTCAGATTACAGATTTTTTTTAGCCATTTAAATTTAGCATTGAAAACCCAATTTAATGTATATTTTACATTATATCTTTATCTGATGTTCTGCAATCACTCTCACATTTGAAAGTAAGGTGCAGACTGGCACTCATTATCACTTGACAAAGTTTGAGCTGGATCTGATTCCCATTACAGATTTTGTGGCCATTTAAATTTAATGTTGAAATCCCATTTGGTCTACATTTTGTATTATATCTCAATCAAAAGTGTCTCAGTCACTCTCATTTTTCTGTTAGGGATTTTCCTACACCACCAAAATTGGATGGAGGTTCCAATTTTATGCTTGTTTGTCTTTCTTCCAGTTATCAGTCAGAAACCTCGTGCCAAAAAGCAATGACAAATTGTGCATAGCAGAGATAACCAATGTTCTGTGAAAATGATCTGAAAAAAAATTCAGGCACTGAAAAAGTAAAAAATAAAAACTTTGAGTGAAGTGCGTGAACTAAATACATACTCCTGACATTTGATCACATCTAATTTAGCTTATGAAAAGCCACTTCTAACAGGACTTTGACCTTGAAAGCTTTTTCAAAGGTCAAAATTTGTGGAATTGGAAACTAGTGTTGGTGGAGGTTTTTTGCTGGCAGAAACAAACGGAAGGAAGACTTGTTCCATAATGTACTTGAACCACCAGCCCCTGTTACAGAAACTGGAGAAAGAGGAGGAATTTCAGAGTGCACAGTCACATAGTGTGATTCTGCTGTTCTCTTTTATTATGTTAAAAATTTCTCATGTTACAGTTTGAGCAGCAAAAATAGAATAGAATGGGTCCATAGATTAAATAAAATTGCAGAAATAAAATTCCTGTTGGAGAACAACAGGAGCTGCTTTGTGAGCATGTCAAAATAATTAATCATGTTTGTCTAATTATAATTCTTGAGGCCATTTGAATATGTGTGGATTTACCCGTCTGAATGACTCCTTTCTGACTGGGTTCCAGTCATATAAACGTAGCTCCTGATCATGGTTAAAGGTGTCATTGCTTTTAGTAAATCAGTAAAATACACACGGAGCAGCTTTAATATTTTCAGATCCTAGCGATTGTGGTTTCTACACATTTACATATGATTTTGTACGTTTTGTCTTAATTTATTTGGTTTAAAACCAGCTTGTCTTGAGATTTACTTTTCACTCATACAACCTGATTTTGGTCCTCTGTGTTTTCCAGACCCTTTTGAAAACCGCACTTTCAGACAACAGCACGAAATCCACTGGCAAGTGCCCTGTCTCCTCCGTCCTGCCTGCCCCGACACCCCAGCTCCCCCCGGCCTTCTTCAACTCTGCTGTTAGTCAGCTTAACTCCTTAGACACCTTTTCAGGTGGTGAAAGCAGCACCCCAGAGTCCACCTTAAAGGCCCTGGATGCCTTAGATAGCTTCTCTGATTTTAGAGGGGGTGTTGCTGCTGCACCTTTAGAACTGGCCTCGGCGGCACTGGATTCCCTGGATGGGCTTGATTCCTTGGATGACTTCTTGGATACCACGCCAAGTGCTGATACTACACTGGAAATGAATGACTCTCAAACAAAAGTGAAACCAGAGGAAAAGTCACTTGATGATTTGCTGGATGAACTTGATGTGTTGGAGCCAAGTGGTCTGAGTGCTCCTAAACCTAACCAAAGTCCTGTGGATCGACTGGACACACTCGATGCCTTGGACGTGTTTCCTTCATGTGTTAGTAAAACTTTTCTGCCAGCTGGGAAAAGAAGCCTGGACTCACTTTCCAAGTTCAACTCAGATGGTGATTATAATTTTTGTTGACTTATTATATCTTTGGTTCAGTCTCTTTTAAAACTCTTATCTAGATTAGTCAAAGCCTACATCTTGTTTGGTTTTAAGGGACTTTAGATCAGCATAGACTTTAGATAAAGCATTTTATGTTTTATGGTCAGACTTCAGATCTATTTATTGCTTTAGTTTACATTTAAGTTTTGTGACAGAAGCACAACAGCAAATGGGAATAATTATTTATTTCTGCAATAAACAAAATGACAAATAATTAAAAACCTCTTGCTGGTACCCAAACTAATGGGGTAAGGCATGAATAAAAGCTGAAATAATTAGATTTATGTGGGAATAATAATAAGGATTGCTGTGATGCTACAGAACTTGTGGAGTTTAATAAAAATATCCTTCTAATCATGTAGGAATTAGAGCTACTTTTAAACACAGTCCCTTCACTTTCAGAGCGCAGACGTAATTTTACAAACAAAATATTAGGGTGTGTGTGTATGTATGTACAACCCCAATTTCAATGAAGTTGGGATGTTGTGTAAAATGTAGATTAAAAACAATACAATGACTTGAAAATCCTCTTCAACCTATATTCAATTGAATACCCCACAAAGACAAGGTATTTAATGTTCAAACTGATAGATTTGTTTTTGTGCAAATATTTGCTCATTTTGAAATGGATGCCTGCAACACATTTCAAAAAAGTTGAGATGGGGCAACAAAAGACTGGGAAAGTTGATGAATGTTCAAAGAACACCTAATTGGAAACAGGTGAGTGTCATGATTGGGTATAAAAGGAGCATCCCCAAAAGTCTCAGCCATTCACAAGCAAAGATGGAGCGAGAATCACCACTTTGTGAACAACTGCATGAAAAAATATTCAACAGTTTAAGAATCTCAATGTTCAGTTGCAAGGAATTTAGGAATTCCATCAACAGTCCATAATATAATCAGAAGAACTTTCTACATGTAAGCGGCAAGGCCGAAAACCAGCATTGAATGCCCATGAACTTTAATCCCTCAGGCAGCACTGCATTAAAAACCAACATTGTGTAAAGGATTTTACTGCATGGGCTCAGGAACACTTCAGAAAAACATTGTCAGTTAACACAGTTCGTCGCTACATCTACAAGTGCAAGTTAAAACTCTACTATGCAAAGCGAAAGCCATACATCAACAACATCCAGAAACGCCGCCGCCTTCTCTGGGCCTGAACTCATTTGAAATGGACAGATGCAAAGTGGAAAAGTGTGCTGTGGTCTGATGAGTCCTCCAGACAAAAGAAGAAAAAGACCATCCAGATTGTTACCAGCGCAAAGTTCAAAAGTCAGCATCTGTGATGGTATGGGGGTGTGTTAGTGCCCATGGCATGGACAACTTACACATGTGTGATGGCACCATCAATGCTGAAAGGTACATCCAGGTTTCGGAGCAACACATGCTGCCATCCAAGCAACGTCTTTTTCAGGAACATCCCTGCTTATTTCAGCAAAACAATGCCAAGCCACATTCTGCACATGTTACAACAGTGTGGCTTTGTAGTTAGAGTGCGGGTACTAGACTGGCCTGCCTGCAGTCCAGACCTGTCGCCCATTGAAAATGTGTGGCGCATTATGAATCCCAAAATACGACAACAGAGACCCCAGACTGTTGAACAACTGAAGTCGTACATCAAGCAAGAATGGGAAAGAATTCCACCTACAAAGCTTCAACAATTAGTGTCCTCAGTTCCCAAACGCTTATTGAATGTTGTTCGAAGGAAAGGTGATGTAATGCACACAGTGGTAAACATACCACTGTCCCAGCTTTTTTGAAATGTGTTGCAGGCATACATTTCAAAATTAGCAAATATTTGCACAAAATCAATAAAGTTTATCAGTTTGAACATTAAATATCTTGTCTTTGTGGTGTATTCAGTTGAATATAGGTTGAAGAGGATTTGCAAATCATTGTATTCTGTTTTTATTTACATTTTACACAACGTCCCAACTTCATTGGAATTGGGATTTTATATACTCTCTCTCTCTCTCTCTATATATATATATATATATAGTGTGTGTGTGTGTGTTCAAATGATCACTTTACAGACAGTTTTCTTTAGAGAAGTTAGGGGTTGGATAGAGGTGCATCTAAACTAGAATATCATGAAAAGTTCAATATTTTTGTCAAATATTTCAGAGAGCGAAAATTTTTACATATTCTTCTTTTAGTACATAGAAAGTAAAATGTTTCAGTCATTTATTTTAATTTTGATAATTACAGCCTCCTGGTCCAAAATAAATAAATAAATGAAAATACAAGAAAAGCATATTTCAAAATATTGGAATATTTTCTTTCAAGTCACTATTTATGCCATATGAATACCATGAATCTCTCAAATCTGGTTCCGTACACACGATCACAATCACGGGGAAGGCTGTTGACTTGACAGTTTTCCAGAAGACACACAGAGGCTGTCCACGGGGACGTTAAGCCGCAGAAGGTCATTGCTGAAACCTGTGGCTCTTTAGAGTTCTGGATCAAAGCATAGTCATGGAAAGTTGACTGGAGGGGAAAAATGTAGTCGGAAAAGATACAGAAGCAACAGGGATTACCGCAGCCTTGAGAAGATTGTCAAGCAAAGCCTATTCTAGAACTTAGGGGAGCTTCAGAAGGAGGGGACTGAGGCTGGAGTCAGTGTATCAAGGGCCAGCATGCACAGATGTATCCAGAAAATGGACTACATTTGTTGTAAGCGAGCCACTCTTGAACCAGAGACCATGTCAGAAACAGCTTACCTGGGCTAAGGAGAAAAAGAACTGGACTGTTGCTCAGTAGTCCAGAGTCGTCTTTTCAGATGAAAGTAAATTTAGCATTTCATTTGGAAATCAATGTTCCAGAGTCTGGAGAAGCTACATGGAGATGCTGATTTCCTTTTCCAGCAAGACTTGGCACCTGCTCACAATATCAAAACCACTCATAACTGGCTTGCTGACCACGGCGTTACTGTACTTGATTGACCCCATAGACAGTCCCTTATAGATTCTCTATGGGGTATTGTCAAGGGGAAGATTAGACACCAGAGCCAACAATCCACATGACCTGGACTTCCATAACACCTCAGCAGTGCCACAGGCTGATCGCCTCCACTCCACACTGATGCAGGAATTCAAAAAGGAGCTGCAACCAAGTACCGAGTGCATAAATGAACATAGAAAAAGTTAGACATTTCTGTATTATAAATTCTTTTAAAAAACTGATCTCATGAAATATTTTAATATGTTGAGATATCCATTATTTATTTTTTTTAGCTAGAATGTGTAAAATTTTCTCTCTCTGAAATACCTGACAAAAAATATTGAACTTTTTCTCGATAGTCTAATTTTTTGAGATGCACCTATACATGAATATTTCCAAATCACTGAATATGTCTCGGACTTGATTTGCATCATTAAGTAATACAAATTGTATGGTTCTGTATGGTAAATCTTTCTGGAGGAAGCAGTCCTCAAACACTGACTGACAGTCCAAGAAGGAGACAAGTGAGGGAAGCCACCAAGGCACTCATGACAACTTTGACGGAGTTAGTCTGTGGCTGTGATTGTAGAACGTGTGTATGGTGCAGATTTTTTTTTTTTTTTGGTTTTTGGTGCACCACTAGTTACAACTTCATGATGGAGTGGAATAGGAAAGAAAACTGATGAGATCTAAAGCAGAGTCTTCTGTGTGCCTTCTGGCAAACTAGCTGAATGTTCTTTTTATGAAATCTTATTTTAAGCAAATCCTTCTTTATGTGTATATGTGTATTATATGTTAAAATTTCTGTTCTAATGTGCACAACTGAAAGATTTGCACTGTTTGTTGCCATTCTGCGTGGCAGCTGATAATCAGTGTTGATGGCTTCCAGTAACGTGCAATATAAAAAGGTTTTTTTGCAGTACAAATGTATCTCTCTGTGTCAATCTGTGCTGTGATTTCACTTCTTACTATTTAACTGCTTCGTGCTGTAATTATACTCTGCTTAAATTCTGGTATTGCTCTGCAGGTCTGAGCAAGCGTCATAGTGCTACCGCCACAACCGCAAAATCGCCTCACAGTGATTACAAAGTAAGCCTGATTATCTGTCTCGTACTCACCAACCAGCAGAATTTTCCTGTTTGCTTTTATGGAAATGTTGTTCTTGCTGTCCTGTTGAAGGAGATGCCGAAACAAGCAGTGGGGGCACTTTGTAATCCTCTGGCTTCTACCCACGACTTCATGCAGGCCTGTTCCCTGTGTTTCCCACGCCAAGGTGAGTCCTGTTTCAAACTTCCACAGAGGTAGCTCCTTTTTGGCTTCTTACCTGTGGCGAGTGTTCCCATACAAACAGGCTGCTAGATTTCAGTTTTTCCTGTTTTGTTCACATATTAAGAGGAACATGTGGATTTCTTCCTCTGAAACCGTTCTTTCAACTTTGCAGAAAGGGCAATAAAAGGAAGCAAAATGTCAAGCCTTTGACAGGTCAACCACAGTGTGAAAATCAATCCAAAATACCTCAGTGGATTACAAATTTGTAATAATTTGTAGCTTTTGAACAAAGGTACATCTTTCAGTAACAGCACTTTACTATATTAGTTGTTTTGCGCCTGTGATGTTTTCTCTTCGCCGTGCTCCACCTTTTGCTTATTATCTTAATTTGTAAAGTATATTTACCTCCTTCCCAGTTAACCATCTTCTCTCTCTGTTTGTGTGTTTCCTCTCATGTCATTTTCAGGTGCAAGCATATATAGTTTTGATCACAAACCAGAACTAGTACACAGCTGCAAGAGAGACATTCTTTTATGTCGTAAGAAGGTTGGCTACCCTTCAGAATGGACCAGAGTGCGCATACGTCCCAAATGGACCTCCTTCAGTGGGCCCTTTGTGCTGTGTAGGGGTAAGGCTCTGAACCCAAAAAACATCAGTGCGTCTTGTTCATCCATTTTTATGTTCGGTCTATAGTATTGTCGTCATTGTTTTCATTACCTGGGGTTGGCAGAGTATCACTCACTCTTGATACATCTAAAGCTTTGACATACGACACTGTCAGAATTTTGCGGTCAGACCAAGTTAACTTTCTAGCTTTGTGATTGGGGAGAAACAGTCGAGGCAATGGTAATTGTTATAACAACCTTATATTAAGAAAATTATTTGAGTCAACAGTTCTTCCAAATGTAATGTCAGCATGCAGATTTGTTTTGTCACGAGAGGTCATCATCATTGTGCCTCGATGTTAGAAATATCATCATGTATTTAGTTATATTTATTTGAGGTGACGTGTGGATTTCCTCAAAAATCAAATTGAGGACAGAGGAATACAGTGCATCTAGAAAGTGTTCACAGTGCTTCAAATTTTCCACATTTTGTTATGTTATAGCCTTATTCCAAAATAGATTCACTTTTTTGCCTCAAAATTTTACACAGAATACTCCATAATGACAATGTGAAAACATTTTTTTTCTTTTTTTTGAACATTTATTAAAAAAAAAGTTAAGCTATCACATGTACGTAAGTATTCACAGCCTTTGCTTGAAGCTCAAAACTGAGTGTAGGTGTATCCTGTTTCCACTGATCATCCACTGATGTTTCTACAGCTTAATCGGAGTCCACCTGGGGTTAATTCAGTTGATTGGACATGATTTGGAAAGAGACACACCTGTCCACATATAAGGCCCCACAGTTGACAGTGAATGTCAGAGCACAAACCAGGCATGAAGTCAAAGGAATTGTCTGTAGACCTCTGTGACAGGATTGTCTCAAGGCACAAATCTGGGGAAGGGTACAAAAACATTTCTGCTGCTTTGAAGGTCCCAGTGAGCACAGCCTCCATCATCCATAAATTGAAGAAGTTCAAATCCACCTGGACTCTTCCTAGAGCTGGCCGCCCGTCTACAGTGCTGCCTGCTGCCATCAGCCTTCTTAATGACACTTTGAAATTATAATTTGTGTTTGGTATTTATTGTATGCATTTGTCTTGTTTGTTTGATGTTGTTTGATTGATGTTGGCTGTAATAAAGATATCTTGAATGGTGAGATGCTTTGGGACATTGCAAGCTGTTTGCAGGCTGAAACATGGTGGGGAGTTGGGACACACTCCAGAAGAATGTTGCAGGGGTGTGGAGAGATACTGCGTTGTTTGGCACAGAGCTGCCCGGTGGTTGCGGTGGTGTGCAACTCGCAATGCAGTTTTCTTTCTAAACACAGAAAAAATTAATTTGCGATATGATAAGTAGAGTGGTGGATTAGTGGTTACCACTGTTGCATCACAGTAAGAAGGTTGTAGGATCGCTTCTGCCTGGTCCTTTCTGTGTGGAGTTTGCATACTCTCCCCGTGTTTGCATGAGTTCCCTCCGTGTGCTGTGGCTTCCTCCCACTTCCAAAGACATGCAGGTTAGGTGAACTGGAAACTTTAAATTGATCAAATGGTAGGTGAGTGTGACTGGGGTTGCTTGGCTCTGCGATAGACTGGCGTCCTGTTAAGGGTGTACCCCACCTCTTGCCCTGTGACTGTTGGGATACACTCCAGTCCCCCCCCCCCCCCCCCCCCCCCCGTGACCCTTGATTGGATTAAGCAGGTACAGAAACTGGTGGAACCCTACGTGCTGGCCTAGGCTTTGCGGTCGCAGGATGTGGGGCTTCTCTGTGTTCCTAGGGGGAAGAAGAAGTCAGCGGGTCAGAGAGGGTTATTTGTTGTTGTTTTATTGTGCATCTGCTCTGTGGAACGGTCTTCCTGCGACCGTGAGGCAGTCGGAGTCCGTGGACATTTTTAAGTCAAGACTTAAAACCTATTTTTATTCTCTTTCTTATGAATAGTTTTTATTTTTTTATCTGTTTTATTCTTTTGCTTCTGTTTTTAATTATGTACTGGAATTTTTCATTTTTATTTATTTATTTTCATTTTTATGTTGAGCTGTTTTGTGTGAGGCGCCTTGAGACCGTTTTTCTTGTGATTTGGTGGTTTATGAGCTGATTAAATTGAATTGAATTGAAAATTGAGAAAAGGAATAAATATCAAGGAGAGTTCCCCCACCTGGAGTCACATGGACATGCACTGGGGTCTTTGACAAAAAAATGACTTTTTCCTGACTTGCAGAATGATGACAAGGACGACAGCTAGTTGAGGAAAATTAGCTGAGGTACACTGTTACTCGGCCAGTTAAATTTATTAATATTACATGTGCATCACATCTGGCCAATGTCAGCAAAACAAGCATGATGATATAAAAGACATAGAGGCTTTTTGATGTGTTGACTTGTGCTCCCAGTATCCCATAACAGTGCACGTTCTCTGCTGCATGAAAGACTTGACTCATGATAAAATCATGGAGAAAATTGTTTCCATTGAAAATGAAGAAATGTAGATAAATTTAAGCATGCAAAAAGCTTTAATTTAAAATGTTGTTGTCACTTGTGCAGAGCTGTTGAAGTCTGGCGAGGTGGGCGTATGTAAGTTTGGTGAAAAATGCACGTTTGCCTTCAACCAGCTGGAGATTGATGTTTGGACTGAAGAGAGAAAGGGAACACTGGATAGAAACCTGCTGTTTGTACCAGCAGCCATCAAACTAGACCCGGTCAACAACATCATACGACTTCTGCAGGAACACAAGGGCACGTTCATTTTCCTCTGTCAGGTTAGCATCCTTCACACACTAGCCAAGTACAAAAACATGCAATGTTTGTTTAAAGTTTCTGACTGGAGGGAGCTTCACCAAAAAAGCGATTCTTGAGCTAGGTTAAAAAGAATTACTTACACATGATTTACATGGCAACACAACACTTCCCTTCAGAGTTAAAATGTAACTCAGGAGAAGAAAAAAGGAGTTCTGGGTAAAATTCTGCATTGGATGGCCTCATGATCTACAGTAGTGTTCAGAATAATAGTAGTGCTATGTGACTAAAAAGATTAATCCAGGTTTTGAGTATATTTCTTATTGTTACATGGGAAACAAGGTACCAGTAGATTCAGTAGAGTCACAAATCCAACAAGACCAAGCATTCATGATATGCACACTCTTAAGGCTATGAAATTGGGCTATTAATAAAAAAAAGTAGAAAAGGGGGTGTTCACAATAATAGTAGCATCTGCTGTTGACGCTACAAACTCAAAACTATTATGTTCAACCTGCTTTTTTAGCAATCCTGTGAATCACTAAACTAGTATTTAGTTGTATAACTACAGTTTTTTTAGTTGTATAACTACAGATGATCAAAGCTCTCGATTTACTGATCGATCTACGTTCCGATCCTCACCTATGGTCATGAGATTTGGCTCATGACCGAAAGAACGAGATCGCGAGTACAAGCGGCCGAGATGAGTTTCCTCCGCAGGGTGGCTGGGCGCTCCCTTAGAGATAGGGTGAGGAGCTCGGTCACTCGGGAGGAGCTCGGAGTCGAGCCGCTGCTCCTCCACGTCGAAAGGAGTCAGTTGAGGTGGCTCGGGCATTTTTTCCGGATGCCCCCTGGACGCCTCGCTGGAGAGGTGTTCCGGGCACGTCCCACTGGGAGGAGGCCCCGGGGAAGACCCAGGACACGCTGGAGGGACTACATCTCTCGGCTGGCTTGGGAACGCCTTGGGGTTCTCCTGGAGGAGCTGGGGGAGGTGTGTGTGGATCGGGAGGTCTGGGCGGCTTTGCTTGAGCTGCTGCCCCCGCGACCCGACTCCGGATAAAGCGGAAGAAAATGGATGGATGGATGGAACTACAGTTTTTCATGATTTCTTAACATCTGTGAGGCATTAATTTTATTGGTTTGGAACCAAGATTTTGCTCGTTTACTAGTGTGCTTGGGGTCATTGTCTTGTTGAAACACCCATTTCAAGGGCATGTCCTCTTCAGCATAAGGCAACATGACCTCTTCAAGTATTTTGACATATCCAAACTGATCCATGATACCTGATATGCGATATATAGGCCCAACACCATAGTAGGAGAAACATGCCCATATCATGATGCTTGCACCACCATGCTTCACTGTCTTCACTGTGAACTGTGGCTTGAATTCAGAGTTTTGGGGTCGTCTCACAAACTGTCTGCGGCCCTTGGACCCAAAAAGAACAATTTTACTCTCATCAGTCCACAAAATATTCCTCCATTTCTCTTTAGGCCAGTTGATGTGTTCTTTGGCAAATTGTAACCTCTTCTGCACATCTTTTATTTAACAGAGGGACTTTGCGGGGGATTCTTGCAAATAAATTAGCTTCACACAGTCGTCTTCTAATTTACAGCACTTACAGGTAACTCCAGACTGTCTTTGATCATCCTGGAGCTGATCAGTGGGTGAGCCTTTGCCATTCTGGTTATTCTTCTATCCATTTTGATGATTGTTTTCCATTTTCTTCCATGCGTTTCTGGTGTTTTTGGCCATTTTAATGCATTGGAGATCACTGTAGATGAACAGCCTATCATTTTTTGCACCTCCGTATAAGTTTCCCCCTCTCCAATCAACTTTTTAATCAAACTGCGCTGTTATTCTGAACAATGTCTTGAACGTCCCATTTTCCTCAGGCTTTCAAAGAGAAAAGCATGTTCAACAGGTGCTGGCTTCATCCTTAAATAGGGGACACCTGATTCACACCTGTTTGTTCCAAAAAATTGACAAACTCACTGACTGAATGCCACACTACTATTATTTTGAACACCCCCTTTTCTACTTTTTTTTTTTTAATAATAGCCCAATTTCATAGCCTTAAGAGTGTGCATATCATGAATGCTTGGTCTTGTTGGATTTGTGAGAATCTACTGAATCTACTGGTACCTTGTTTCCCATGTAACAATAAGAAATATATATAAAACCTGGATTAATCTTTTTAGTCACATAGCACTATTATTCTGAACACTACTGTAAATATTAAGGCCATCTCGTACCTCGCAGGTGTCTTTGTATCAGTTGTAGGTTGTGTCAGAATTTAATTTTGTGTGCCTAGCTCAATCTAGTCTTAGCCAAATTATAACTTTGCGTGGGATCACGTGATGCTTTCTAGCTGAGCTGATGTCTTTTGCTGAGCTCCCATTCCATGAGGCACTAAACTACATTTACAAAGTTTTACTTGGTGGTCAACTTGCTATCCTCCTCGTACTGAAGTTCAGCAACGTCCACGGGTCCTTGAGGTCCCTTTCATTTGAAGGCATGTTCGAGAACTTCGACAGTGGCTAAAAATGTTCAGTCTGCTAGCCAGTTAGCTGATGCCATGCCTAAAGATGGCACTGACTCCGACGAGTTCAGTATAGCGCAGGTGGTCACTGACAAGCTTGCTGATGGATGAAAAGTTTGCTGACTTGCAAATAACTCTGCAAAATCTCACGGGGCTGATCCAAGAGCATTCCACCCACACTGGAGAGGCTGACAACCGTATTTCAGCCGCTGAAGATGAGGTGTCCTCTTTCAAAACTAATGTGACCGCACTTCAGCGGACTGTGAAGGTGATGGAAGAACGTATTGTTGACCTCGAAAACCGCAGCGGGAGAGACAACTTACTGATCTTCGGGCTGGAAGAAGACATCGAGGACAGATAACCGCTGGCTGCAGTTCTGTGAATCGTGGTTGCCGAGGCTTCTTGGTTTCCAGGCTAAAGGTGACAAGGTGAAGCTCAACAGAGCACACTGGATGGCCAGTGCGGTGGCTGACAACTGACCCCATCCAGTGGTAATAAAGCTACACAACTTCAGTGATAAACAGAAGATTCTACAAGCGTTGAGGAAAAAAGGACAACTGCGACATGACGAGCATGTGTTTTCCATCTAGCCAGATTATTCACCTAAAGTTAAAGCTGCATGTTGGGAGTTTAATAAAGTCTGCGAGCTGCTCATTCAGAAGGGGATCCGGCCAACCTCTGCATTAAACACACGGCCAGGACCACTCATTGAAGACCCACCAGGACGTGGAGAAATTCATCTCTGGTCTTGGCTAATGACTGTTTCCTTTTTTCATTTCATTGTATATAGCGCCAAATCACAACAAAGTTGCCTCAAGGTGCTTCACACAAGTAAGATCTAACCTTATCAACCCCCTAGAGCAAGCACACAGGCGACAGTGGTAAGGAAAAGCTCCCTTTGATGATTGGAGGAAGAAACCTCAAGCAGACTAGAGTCAAAGGGGTGACCCTCTGCTTGGGCCATGTGACCGACACAATTGACAAAACAGTTTACAAAACAAATATACAGGAAATTTTGGTGGTGTACAGGATGGTAGGGTTGCAAAAGAAGACACCACTCCCATCTCTGGAGGGAGCGGCACCTCAAACAGAGAAAAAACAGAATCAGGCAGCAGAAAGACAACAATTACAGTATAATTTGTCAGCATTAAGCAACAAGGAAAACAGAAAAAATTCTAAGGTGATCGCCGGCCACTAGCCCTAACCTTAACTAAAAGACCCAGGCTTTAGATAAAGTTGAGGCTGCAGCATGCTTCTTTTTCCTTTTCTCCAAAACAAGGATCAATTACAAACCCTGAAACATGAGATATGTTATATAGCCTGCTCTCTCTCTATTGTAGGAGTTTGTATACGTTCAGACTTTAATTACGTGTGTGGTAGTAAAATAAGGCAGATATTGTTTGCATTGTACCACTGAATGACAAAATGCATTCTCTGTTCATATGTTATTCTTGAAGCTGCTTTCTCTTCTTTTCATTGTCTTACCTGCTAAACTGTTGACCTTACCAAATACATTTATGTCATGTCTTAGGGAGCCAGCGTATTGAAGAGGATTTTAAGTATTTTTAATTTAGTATGCTTTTTGGGAGTGTTTTTATTTTTCCTCTTCTTTCAGGAGATTAAATCTCCTCGGCTTCATGGTCCCATTCTTGTTGTTGCACCTTTTAGGATGCACAGTGTCGGGGGGAGGAGGGTGCAAGGGTGTGTGGTTCCTGTTCTATACACAGCATCCCCGTTTAGGAGTTGTTGACATGTTCAACTCAATGTTATATGTATTTACTTTGATAGTCTGTGCTCTGCTAGCAGATATTATGCCTGCCTGGATACTTGCTTCAGAAGTTTTGCAGATATTTTTTTGCTCTTCTGTCATAACGTTTTTGTTTTGCATACCATGAGTAACATAAAAATAGTCAGTCTTAACATTAAAGGGATAAACCATGTGGTCAAGAGACAAAAACTACTTTCCTACCAAAAAAAGGAAAATTACCAGATTGGCTTTCTTCAGGAGACCCATCTTTTCAGATCTTGAACACCTTAAACTACAAATAAGATGGGTAGGTCAGGTCTTTTCCTCCTCGTATAACAGCAGTAGCTGTGGAGTGGCAATTCTTTTGCATTGCAGTCTTGCATTTAAGGTGGAAAAGGAGATTAAAGACAAGGAAAGTCGTTATGTTTTAATGTCAGGCTACATTTCTGGGGAACACATTGTAATTGGTTGTGTTTATGCACCTACAGTATATGAATCATCATTTCTTTCTGGTTTACTTGCAGATATTTCTTTATTACCCTTCTCTCTTGTGGTGCTTGGAGGAGATTTTAACTTGATCCTAACGTGGATCAGTCCCGTCCTAAATACAGGAGATCTCAGAAAAGCACCAACTTCCTAGATTTTTGGTGTACAATTCTGTGAGGGTCTGGAAGGATACAGTTAGTTTCTCTGGAAGGAAGGATTTGGTCTCTATGCTGACACCTTTGTGTGGCAATGCAGACTTCCGGCTATTAGCAATTCAATTTTTTTGGATACTTGCAGATTTGCCACTTTATTAAGGAGCCGAGTCTCCCCTCAACTACAAATTATAAAGAAGACAATGTTCATACAGCCGAGGGTATTTTAGTACTGTGTTAAATTTCTTTCTCTTACACTCTAGATATGTTATGATAATAAACCTCGCATCATCAGTAACCGCTGCAGAGACACACCCACCACCTGTTCCAACTTTGACGCTCGTCACGCCTTCACTGCCAATAAGTGAGTGAGTGTGCACGATTCAGCAACTTCTTCTTTCCTTTGCTGCTTTTCTCTTTGTGTCTCACACATTGTCGTCATCTTCTCTGTGATCATCAGGTGCTTAGTTTTTGTGGTGAGAACTACCAGTGTCAACTACAATAAGATCCGTCCTTTTCCCATCCCGTGTCGCATGGATTTGTGCCACCACGCCATCCGTTACGGCTGCCAACGAGAGGACAACTGCCAGTTCGCCCACTCTGTCATTGAACTGAAAACGTGGAGGGTGCAGCAAGACACAGGTGCAGCCTGTTATGAAAATGGTGTACGGAATCTACAGATGCTGAGATAGCAACGTACTTTTAAAACCTGGAACATCTATAAACACTTAATAATAAATAATGGAGAACAAATTTTAAAAAAAGCAGAATAACATAAATCAACACTAGAAGCACTCAGAGAGTGCAAACCTCCGCCAAGGCCATGGGGTCACTGATGCCATAACATCTACACGCCGTGGAATCATTGAACCTAAAAAAGTCTAACAATGATGTTTGCTCAGTAATAAAAAAAAGTTTCATCTGCTGTGACTGGATAGTATGTATCCTTAGCGCTTGGCATCACAGTTTATTGCAACTTGCACCTTTCACAGAAGCTACTGTCATCTGAGCACTGATATTGATATTGCATGTGCTTATAGACAAAAACAAATAAGAGACAAAATTCAATTTATTATTCAACTAAACTGCAAATATATGAATTTTTTAACATTTATGAAACACTTCTTTAAACAAGGCCATAGGGTCACTGACCCTAAAGAGATTCCCTCCTTGGCACAGTGATCGATTTCTTTTTGTCTCTTTCTCTAAAATTGTATATAATAATCATTAGATTATTAATATATAAACAAAAATAAATTTAAGAAATATTACAGTTTGAAAACAAATGCACCCAAACGTGATGACAGCTGCAACTGCTTAATGCTAACTTTTAACATTGAAAATGCCATAGACATGCTAACGCGTTAGCATCAGGATCCGGATCGTGATCCGGATCACCACTAAAATTTAATCACTTGTTCCTCTTGTCATTTCCAACCACTCCACAAAATTTCATCAAAATCCATTCAAAACTTTTTGAGTTATCCTGCTGACAGACAAACAAACAAACGCAACCGAAAACATAACCTCCTTGGCGGAGGTAATAAATGTGAATGTATTGTAAATAATGATGAAATTGACAACATCAGCGTTAACTTACATAACTGTTATTAGTGCTGAAAGACCTGCCTCTGTTATTTTTATTACTTTGTTCACTCGTTTTTTGCCAACATGCACATACTCATTCAAACATGACACATTTTTACGCCATTAACGAATAAAAAGGAGCAGAAAGAAGAAAAATCTCTTACAAAAACATGTTCCCATTTGACAAACATTTGCACAACAAAATTGCATATACATATAATGTACAGTGATTCGTTAGAAAGTAAATGTAAAGAGACAACCTGCTGTGTTGTCGACCAAACCATGCTACGATTTTTACCTCTGCCAATGAGGCGTTTGTCTGTTTTTCTCTTAGCGGAATAACTCAAAAATTAATGAATGGATTTCAATGAAATTTGGTGAGCAGACAGATGATGCTCCAGGAAATATGGGTTTCAGTTTTAGAGGTGATCCAGAATATATTCAAATTCAAAACCTTTATTGTCCCACAAGGGTTAATTTGTTTTGCAGCAGAATAATGACACAATAAAAACAAATGTTGATGATGATGATAATAATAATAATACAACCATCATAACTGATCAAAAATTCTATTTTAACAAACTACAGAGAGATCCAGAAGAATGTTTGGCACATAGCAACATTTAACTCCAAACGTTGTGAGATACTGTTGATGACATTTGGTCAGCAAATTAGAAAATGAGAAAATGATTTCATTTTCAATTTGATCTGGAATATTTTTTGAATCAGAAGATGTTTTAAGCAGTATGCGGCCTTGGTAGAGGTATGTGCTTTTAGTCTAGGACCTACATTAGACGTGTGCACACCATTTAGGAGAGGACAACTCAACTGTTCCAGTCTAATATGACCCCAATGAACAACTTGGGATATGTGTCAAAAATCTCTGTGCGGGACGAACAGTCCGAAAATGACCACGCCTTTTTTTGTCCCAAGTGGTACTTCAAATACAGCTGTATTTTCTAAACTTTACCAGCTACAGATTTTACAAGGTACTCAATATGTACAGAATGACCAGTACATGTTTAGAAGGGTCATAGAAGAGTGTAAAATTTCTAATTTTGATATTTTCAGAGAAAACTGCTAGAAAACATTAGGTCAAACAACCTACATACAGTCCAGAATTGCCACATATTTAGTAACTTAAACTTTCTGGGCTCTTGGCTGTTGGAAAATTTCTCTTATAGTCTTTAAAATATTTAAGATCTCTGGATACTGCAGTCTGCCAAAGAAACAAGTTTCTGTATTTTTCACTTTAAATCAGTATTCCATTGGTACCAGTATGACTGAAAATAAAATTTATTTTCAGCCATACTGGCAAATGTTCATTTTCTTTTGATGTATGATAATTTTTCTTATACTTATTTTAGCCATTTTCTCTTAAAATATCAAAATAGAAATTTTATGCTTTTCTGTGACACTCCCAAACATGTGTTAGTCATTCTGAACATTTTGAGTACCTTGGAAAATCTATAGCTGCTAAAGTTTATAAAATACAGCTGTATTTGAACTAGGACCAAGGCCAAAAAAGGGTGTGTTCATTTTCCGGATAGAAATTTTGCTACATATCCTACGTTGTTCATTGGGGTCATATTAGTCTAGAACAAATTATGTGCATACATATCTCAGCTAGGTTCTCCACTATTTCTAGTCTGTAATATATGCAGATGTTTGAAATAAATCACATGCATGTTTTCCACATAATAATTACAATCTGGGGAGGAACAGTAGAGATTTTCAGCATTTGCATTGGAATACAAAGAAACCTCACTTTGTAGAACACTGCAAAAAGTTTTAGTTGTGGTCTTAAATTGTTTGCTTCTTTCCTACATATTTGTGGTATTTGCAGGAATCAGCCATGAGGAGATTGTGGAAATATCCCAAAAATATTATGAAAAGCAAGAATACAAGTCTCCGAAACATAAAGTGAACAAAGTAAGGAATTTAACTGCATGTTGATAACCTTGGAACATTGTATCACAAAACGATGCAGGGAGATCGTTGTGCTTTTAACGGAGTATAAATCACTTATCACTTTTATCATGGCCACCTTTCTGTCTTCCACAGGTCTTGTCTCCTCCTGGAGGTTGTGGGAGCAGACCACGAACAGGAAGAGGAGGACCTGGAAAAAGTCTGGGCATGAACATGAAGTTTGTGTGCGCTCAGTGCTGGCGCGATGGACAGATCAGTGAGCCGGACAAATGCCTGAAATACTGCACATCCAAAGCTAGGCACACGTAAGCAAAAATATTCAGCTGCCCCCAAAGTGACAGTGGCTCTGTTTTTTCAACCAGTCACTGTCTACATGTGAACTTGATAACTTATGAACCTCGAAGACCATCACATTGTGTGTACCACAGCTTGATATGTTGCAGGAGTGTGGATATGGAGGTTATAATTAGTACAGTTAGTATCACCTGCTGGCCGAAGGCCCAAAGGGGGATTATGGTGTGGCAGTTTCTGTCTATCTCTGTTGGTCTGTCCCAAAAAGGGTATAAGAGTTCTGAAATCAACTTTAGGAGGATTTTTGTGAAACTTGGTACAAAATCCTTGTTATGGGTTGATAATATGCATAGTATCATATCATTTGCGTCTGGCCCATTTTACCAGAGTTATGGCCCTTGATTTACACATCTAGACTCAGTCAGTTTCATGAGTGGGTGCCTGCATTCTGAAATCAACTCCTATTTAGGACAAATTTTGCACAAATCCTTGAAATGTTATCATAATGTAGCAAGCACTTTGAGGTTCTCGCTTTAAAATCAATAAAAATTCATAAATAAACGTTCATGACCATAGGTGAGGATAGAAGCATAAATCGAGAGTCTCAGCTTCAGGCTTAGCTCTTTCTTTACCACGATGGCCCGGTGCAGCATCCATAAAATATCAGATGCAGGCTCAATCTGTCTGTCGACCCCATGCTCCATCTTAGCCTCACTCATGCAAGAACTCAAGATACTTGAACTCATCCACTTGGGGCAATACTTCTCCCCTGACCCAGAAAGAACAATACACCTTTTTTCTGACAGAGGACAGTGGTCTTAGATTCGAAGGTGCTGATTCTCATCCCAGTCACTTCACACTCTGCCCCAAACCCACCCAGTGCACATTGGAGGTCCCTGTCTGATAAAGCCAGCAAAACCACATTGTCTGCAAAAAGCAGAGATGCAACTCTGTGGTCACCAAATTGGACACCCTCTGGTCCCTGACTGCACTTTGAAATCCTGTCCATGAATATCATAGACAGGATTGGTGACATGGAGTAGCTCTGGCAGAGTCCAACACCCGCCGGGAACAGGGCCAATGTCAGGCAATGCAAAGAACATTTGGAGGAACTCTTCAACCCTATTGAATTGTCCCTTGCGACGGCAAAGATGGAAGACTCTGGTTGATCTGGTGCCATTGCCCTCCCAGAAGTCACTGAGGTAGTAAAAAAGAAAAAAAAAGTACTTCAGTGGTAAGTCATCGGGGTGGATGAGCTTTGCCCTGATATGATGAAGACTCTGGATGTTGTTGGGCTGTCATGGCTGAAATGTTTATACAATGTTGCATGGAAGGGGACAGTACCTCTGGATTGGCAAACCAGGGTGGTGGTCCCCATCTTTGAAAAAGGGGGCTGGAGAGTGTGTTCCAATTATAAAGGAATCAGATATGCCAATAGTTGAAAAATCATTTTCTGTCCTTTGTCCTATTCATTTTGCCAGCAGAACTGAAAAATTATGAAAAGTGAAAGTAATCGTCAAAAAAAAAAAGAGACTGCCTCATGTCAAAATCAGTTGAGATATAACGCTGGGGTACATACCTACAGCATTTCCAACAAGAATTGCAGTGTTGTCTTTTTTTTCTTTTTGCACTAAAGATATGCCGTAGCCCAACTTGTGCATGTGTTCGTGCACTCACGTTGCAGACAGTCTGCCTGCGCTAATAGCAAACGGGAACAATGTTCTCATCTGGAGAGCAAAGCGTGTCTGTTGGCAGGATTTTGAAATGGGACATCCAGGTGCCAGCTGGCATTTTATTATCATGAAAGTACACAGAGGTTATGTGATGCAATAAAGAGAAACTGTATAAACGGATGCAATAAAGAGAAACCGTATAAATGGTCAGCCATACATGCATAAATAAACCTAAACCATCCATTCACTTTCACCACTAGACGGTCACTTTCTCCGCTCTGACGTGCTGTCGCTTGCAGCTCATTCAGATAAACATCTCACAAGCATAAATGCAATAAACTTGCAGATTTATTCTCTTGTCACTACATCATCTTCAGGTGGATTAAAGAGAGACGGGTGCTGCTGGTGAAGTCTGTGGAAAGGAATAAATGGGTTCAGGTCCGAGCGCTGCCACACGCCAAGAGCGCACCTGCACACTATGACGTAAGTGTTTACTGTGGGACTTCTAAAGCTCTTCCCCTGGCATGTTTTTCCTGTTTTGGACTGAGGGAATATTGTTTTCACCTTGCAGTTATGTGCACATATTTTGGAGAAAAGGAAATGCACCTACCCTGGGAATTGCACCTTTGCTCACAGTCAAGAGGAGAAGGATATGTGGATGTATATGAAGAATAATGATTGTGAGTTGCTGCAGCACATTTTAATTCCAAAATACATCTGGCAACCAAAGTCCAGTTTGTAGAGTGGGCTGTACATTCCCCAAAGGGTTGTTGGATCAAATCCCAGCTCCTTGTCTGAGTATTGAAGTATCACTAAGCAAGATACTGAACCCCAATTTGCTGGTGGTGTGTTAATTAGCAGCTTGCATGGAATGAGTTTGGATGCATGGAATTCCACCTCGGGAGCTTTGGAGGCTGGTATCTGCTCGAATGCTTTGACATGTTTTGCGCACATCCATTATCTTGTCAGAGAACCTCTCACTCGAGTCCACCATCTAAATCGCAGTGCACAATCGGACTTTTAAAGAGGATGTGAGTAGCAGTCTGATTGGCTTATTTCATGTGCTCAAAACACATGCATGATTAGTAGTGATTAAATGTAACGTTTTATTAGTATTTAATATTATATTTATATAGCACCAAATCATGACACGTCACACCAGGGCTCCAACGCCACCAGTCCTGCTCGGTTGAACGGCCACCCGCTCTAGACAACACAGATAAAATTGAAAACAATACAAGCACAGAATTAGTCATGAAACCCATAAATAAATAAAATCGATGCAGTAAGCAATAAAATAAAATCCAATAAACAAATAAAATGAAACAACAAATACAGAATAAGGTATAAGAATAAGGTGCCACTCAGATAAAACAATGTGACGAGCAAGTGTAATAGTCACACTGTCCAACAATGTTGATGCAGTAGGAATGTTTGAACATTTTCCGAGTAAGTTCAATTTTCTTTTGCTTCACCAATGAAGAAAAATATGGTGACTTTTTTTTTTAACACTAAATTTTGTAAAATATTTCTGTAGTACTGTGAATTAAAAAAAAATGTTAATCTTCATCCATTAAGGTTCCCAAATGTCAGACATCACTTTGGTAAAACCGTAGTTTGTATATTCACGTTGGCTTGTGTGTTTGAGAGTGTCACACTCGTTGTGCGATGATTTGTTGTGTCATTGATCGTTGTCTGTACAGTGAGGGACATGCAGCAGATGTACGACATGTGGTTGGCACTAACCAACCCTAACCGCCAAGCAGGGGAAACTGCACTCCCTCAACCGGTCCAAGAAGAGAAATTTATCGTCATGCCAGCTGACGACGCTGAACCAATGGTAGGTGGATGTTTGTATTCCCAGTTCTCCATTGGTGCTAGCGCTTTTTTTTGTGTGTGTGTGTGTTGCTTAGTCTGCTTGACTTTGTGCCTCCGTTAGAGAGTTGATGATCATGACGATGAGTCCTTGTGTGTTTTAGAGCGGCCTCCACTGCCGGCTGTGCGGTAAGCACAGTAACAGCGAGCGACAGTGGCAGCAGCACATCTCTTCGGAGAAGCACAAGGACCGTGTTTTCAGCTGTGAGGGAGAAGAGGAGGACCTGATGTGGTGCTACCGTTTCCCGGGCGCATGCTTTGAACTCTGCTCCAAGTAAGACCCTTTCATCATTCAAACCTCTTTAAATGGAGACAGTGTGAACAAGCAGCAGTGTTGGTCAGCAGACCTGCTACGTATTTATGTCTTGAGGGTTGTAGTACGTATGCTGCATGTTTTGCCACATTTCTACTGTGACACCGTGTTACAGAACAATCATGAATAAATTAATTATCTCCAGCACAGTGGGTATGGATATGCCAGTTACCTTTGGCAAGGAGGTAACATTTTCACTGGCATGTGTCTGGTCATTTGCCTGTTAGCAGGATAACTCAAAAAATGATGACTGCTCAATGAAATATGTTGAGCAGATTGATAATGTTCCAGGAAATAAGTGGTTAAATTTTGGAGGTGATTGTGAATATATTCTGGAACTGAGCTCCAGAAAAATGTTTACAACAGTCAACATTGCAGCATTTTGTAGCTAATTTATTTAAAAAGTTTATTAAAAATTTATTTAAAAAATATTAACTAAGAAATAGCTTACAGTGGATTCTCTGTTTTATAATGGCTCACTGCAAATTATTTGGTTCTTACCAAGAAAAAAAAAACTTAGATTTAGAAGAGTTAGATAATTTATATTGTTTTCAGAGTTAATTTCTTTTTTAAGTGTTCAACATGCTTATTTCTAATTTAATTATCTTATTTCAAGAATCTTGTCGAGTGAGATTATCTTGCTGCATGGACAGATAATTTCACTTGTATTGAGCACCTTTTCCCTGAGATTTAGAGTTTTTATCTTGTTTTTAGTCACCCCTTTTTTCAGTGCTCCCTTTATGCATCACTTTTTGAACAAAGTCTTGGTTCACGAACATCTCCGCCGCAGTAGATGGCGATAATGGGTTGCAATCTGTCAATAAATTTGAAAGAAGAAGACGCAAGAAAGTCAGTCTTAGGGTGTTTATTAAATCAGATTTTGGGGACTGTGTGGTGGTTCTCCAAGAGGTTTACTTTGTTGTGAACATTAAAAGTTATGAGCCACGTATTTTTTCAGTAATCATACATTAAGTGGAGTTAATGGGTGAAACTACTGGCACCTGCTAAAAATGCTAATGCTGTTAGCATGCAACATTAAGTCTGACCAGTTTCACTGGAACAGAGGCGTCTGATCCATTCAGTTACCTGATGTTCTTATGGTCTCTTCTGTACAGATAAGGTGAAAATAAATTGTGTATTTTATTATAATTACTGTACAGTATTTTGTATAAGATACTATGCATATTCTTTGTATTGTGTCTGCCTTTTATGCATGAAATGATGTTAAAAAGAGAAAAACACTGTTCTTTTTGGGGCCAGGAACTGATTAATCCATTTTACATTGTTTTTTATGGGAAAATTGGTTTTGGTTTAAGAACAACATTTAGGAACCAATGAAGTTCTAAAACCGAGGTTCCATTGTATACATAAGTATTCACACACTTTGCTCAATACTTTGTTGATGCACCTTTGGTAGCAATTACAGCCTCAAGTCTTCTTGAATATGATGCCACAAGCTTGGTGCACCTATCTTTGGGCAGTTTTGTCCATTCCTCTTTGCAGCACCTCTCAAGCGCCATCAGGTTGGATGGGCAGTGTCGGTGCACAGCCATTTTCAGATCTCTCCAGAGATATTCAATTGGATTCAGGTCTGGGCTCTGGCTGAGCCACTCAGGGACATTCACAGACTTGTCCTGAAGCCACTACTTTGATACCTTGGCTGTGTGCTTACGGTGATCGTGCACTTGCACGCACATCATCATGACGATCCCACCCGCTGTGTTCCCAGCTGGACGCCGTGCTTTGTTCCACTGGCTGCCATGCGTTGTGCACTACACGCTGTGTATGTAAAATAACTAGCAGATGAATCATTTTCTCTTTGAGTTGGCTGTTGAAAACGCCTCTAATCGCTTCCGGAATCGCAGAGGGCTGTTCCAGCTGCAGTTGTTTGCGCGAGTCTGCTGAACAAGTTGGAGAAAGCATTTGGAATCATCTCAAAAGGTAATTATTTGTCATGTTTATATTGTCATGGCTTGGTAAAACAGTTGCATGTTCTTTCCTTCTTGTGTGCAGCTGTAAAAGTATGTTTATGATAGATTAACATCTCGTATAATCGTTCAGATGAGCTGTGCTGTGATGCGGTGCACTGGCGCAATCACTCGCACTCAAATGCAGTGTTTGTGAATTGTTTGCATAATGTTCACATGAAGTTCATGTAATTAATGCGTGATGGAGATTTTGAACAGTTAAAAATTTTCTTTGCACAATTGCACGAAGCTGTGCACAGTTTACAGCGGTTTACAGTGAGTTTAAGACGAGTTTACTCTTGTGCACGGCAGAGTGCGTGCAAGTGCCCAGATCAAAGTCATGCAAGTGTCAGGGGGCCTTTAGGCTCATTGTCCTGCTGAATGATGAACCATTGCCTGAGTCTGAGGTCAAGAGCGCTCTGGAGTTATGAGACATCCTGTACATTGCTGCATTCATCTTTCCCTCAATCCTGACTAGCGATGGGTATTGGTAAGATTTTATCGATATTGATGCCATTATCGATTCTGCTTATCGATTCCCTTATTGATACCTCGTGAATTTTGTACTAAAAGTAGTCTTTACAGGTTTTCTATGCATTTCATTGAGTCTTAAAGTAAATAAATATGAAATTGGTCACTGTATCCTTGATCTCTGGACATAAATAAAAATAAACAAAACGGTGTTTCGCTTTGAAGTTATTAATTCCGACTGGACTCTATCGTTCTAACTTGACTTGGCAGAGAGCCGCGCAGCGTTTGGAGCTGTGTGAACAGAACGGAGGATGATTCTCGTTTCTTTCTCGCATCAAGACAGGAGTCCCAGTTAGTAACTTTATTCTGCACAAAAGTGAGGTCCCTAAGATAAGATGGGACCTGATTATTCAAAACCTTATAAGTAAGAAGAAGAATGTTAAATTCTATTCTAGAATTAACAGGAAGCCAATGAAGAGAGGCCAATATGGGTGAGATATGCTCTCTCCTTCCTCCTAATGAATGACTGAACCAATCAGTGTTTAGCAGAGGCACTTTTACCCAGAATGCTTTGCGGTCTGTGTTTGTTACAAAACCTCAGAATTAGTGCCTTATTCAACATTAAAAGATATATGTTATATTTTAACTTTGTACAAATGACAGAATTGACATTAATGGAGTTATTCTATCAGTATTTCCACAAAACCATAAGTTAGTATGACTTTATTTTTCAAGACCTCCGCCTGACCGGAACGTTGTAATCAATAGAGAGCTGGCCTTATGGCTGGGTGCCTCTGTGCTCGGAGCGCTGTAATAAACAAGCGCTTCCAGCAGGGGCAGTATGTTGAAAGAAAAATGATGATTATGATTAGTAGAGAGCTGATTTTGTGGGTGCTATCAGGATTCATCTGTGCTGTGTTCTACAGGGGGCAGCATAGTCAAACATTCTGGCTCATTCTTTGGGTCTTTTGTCGCTTTTGATGCTTTCAGAAGCGATCGTGTTAAAAATTAATTTCAGCTTCTTAGTAATTGCAAATGTATTAGAGACAACACCGGAATTTATCGGTTATCTGTAACTTCCGATACATTTTTGGGTGGTTTATCTGTTTATCTTTATCAAAGATAACTTTTCAGTTATCTTATTATCTGTTATCGAAGTTAATTTTTTGGTTATCTGTGCCCACCACTGGCTCTTACTAGGATGCAGCGGTTTTCTAGCTTGGCAGATAGTTGTGGAGGAAATCACTGAAGAAATTAACAAACTGAAAATATAATTTGACCGAAACAAATTGTCATTAAAGTTAAATAAGACAGGGATGAAATGGAGGTGTAAGAGTCACTAGGTGTTCACAGGAAACAATTATTTATTTCTGTATGTATGTATGTATTTATTTATGTATGTTCATTGTTAGTTGGTTTTATATTTTCTGTTGTGTTTCTATTCAGGTTCTTTTTGTCTCTTTCTCTAAAACTGTATATAATAAGTATATATTGTATATAATAATCATTACATTATTAATATATAAACAAAAATAAATTTAAAAAATATTACAATTTGAAAACAAATGCACCCGAATGTGATGACATCTGCAACTGCTTAATGCTAACTTTTAACATTGAAAATGCTATAGACATGCTAACGTGTTAGCATGGCTCCCGTTTTTAAGTTATAAAATACATCTATCAACTGTTTCAGAAGACCATAACAGGTTGGTTTAACATAAAAAGGTAAATAATACTCACAGACGTATGCTCTTTAGGGTTTTAGCGGGGGAAAATTAAGCGAAAGAAAGAATAAACAACGCAATCGAAGCACTCTTTCAATCTGTGAACCACTGCTTCGATTGGTTCAAGGTTCAAAGCAAAGCCGCGCTGCAGAAAAGTTGATTACAGACCCGCTGCAGGGTCCGTAATCAATGTAGAGAAATTAGCATTTTCCTGACAAACACCCCCCAAAATAACGTCGACTCTGAAGGGCCGATAACAGAATCATTAAGCAAAAAGCTTATTGATATCGGTGGATCGAATCATTTCTTAACGATGCCCGAAAGGAACCGATTCTCGATACCCATCCCTACTCCTGACAAGTCTCCCAGTTCCTACTGCTGAAAGACATCCCCACAGCATGATGCTGCCACCACGCTACACTGTAGAGATGGTGCCTTGTTTTCTCCAAACACTTCTGGCATTCACACCAAAGAGATCAATCTTTGTCTCATCAGGCCAGAGAATTTTGTTTCACATGGTGTGAGTCCTTCAGGTGCCTTCTGGCAAAGTCCACGTAGGCTGCCATTTGTCTTTTACTAAGGAGTGGCTTCTGTCTGGCCACTCTACCATACAGGCCTGATTGGTGGATTGCTACAGAGATGATTGTCCTTCTGGAAGGTTCTCCTCTCTCCACAGAGGAATGCTGGAGCTCTGACGGAGTGACCATCAGGTTCTTGGTCACCTCCTGACTAAGGCCCTTCTCCCCAGTCACTCAGTTTAGACGGTCGGCCAGCTCTAGGAAGAGTCCTGGTGGATTAGATGTCCTCCATTTATGGGTGATGGAGGCCACTGTGCTCATTGGGGCCTTCAAACCACCAAAAATATTTCTGTACCTTTCCCCAGATTTGTCCCTTGAGGCAATCCTGTCTCAGAAGTCTACAGACAATTCCTTTGACTTCATGCTTGATTTGTGCTCTGACATGCACTGTCAACTGTGGGACCTTATATGTAGACAGGTGTGTGTCTTTCCAAATCATGTCCAATCAGCTGAATTTACCCCAGGTGGACTCCAATTAAGCTGTAGAAACATCTGCATCCGTGGAAACAGGATGCACCTGAGCTCAATTTTGAGCTTCAGGGCAAAGAATACTTATGTGCATATGATTGCTAAAATCTCAAAAAATAAACTTTTTTTCACATTGTCATTATGGTTATTGTGTTTAGAATTTTGAGGAAAAAATGAATTTCATCCATTTTGGAATAAGGCTGTAACATAACAAAATATGGAAAAAGTGCTGTGAAAACTTTACGGATGCACTGTGTTCTGGATCCAGAATTCAAAAGTAGTAGTTTTTGGGGAGGTGATGGTCCAGTGGTTAAGTGTTGGGCTTGAGACCAGAGGATCCTCAGTTCAAACCCCAGCCTGACCAGAAAATCATTAAGGACCCTTGGGCAAGGTCCTTAATCCCCAAGTTGCTACCGTGTATAGTGAGCACCTTGCATGTCAGCACCCTGACATTGGTGTGTGTGCATTGTGTTTGTGTGAATGCAAGGCATCCTTGTTAAGCGCTTTGAACTTGTGATTCAGATGAACAAGCGCTACATAAATGCAGTCCATTTACCATTTTAAGCAATATGTGGTCTTGGAGATATGCTCTCTGAGTGCCTTGTAGTTATGAAAGAGGATTGCTGCAGGTCTTTTTCTTATCATGCTTTTTCTTTAGAATAGTTTGCCTGCTAAAATGGACCATTTATTTAAAATAATAATAATAATAATTCCAAAAAGTCCTAAATGTATTATTTTTAATGGTGGACAGATTGGGTGACAGCTGTCCTGATGGCGTGAGTTGTGACTATGCTCACTGTCTGGAGGAGCTGCAGGAGTGGATAGAGAGGCGGGACCTCCTTCGACGGAAGCTGACCAGAGCCAGGGAAGATATGCTAATCATGCCTGATGAACACGACTTTGGGAAGTACAACTTTCTACTTCAGGACTGATGTGAATGCCATTTTGTTTGGAGAGTTTTCTATGAAAAAACCAGGAGCTCATAAAAACAGGTGTATATATAATTTGCCAAAGAAGACTTGTATGATCAAGAACATGGAAGTGAAGTCCAAGACATTTTATATACTTCAATATTCTCCTTATAATGAATGGGAAGGTTTAGCACACTTCTTTATACTGTCCAGTGAAACTTCACCACAGATGATAAAATATTAAGACCACATTTATTCTGCTCCTATAATGTTATCAAGTGTTCACATATCCAGTTGTGGTCAGAGGTTTGCATACACACATCATGGGCATGATATCGAGCTTTCAGTGATTCCACTGGACTGTACATTTCTTTTGCAGAATGATTGAACAGCACAGAATTTGATGCACAAGTTTGGTTTCATTTGGGTTTTTTTTTCTTTGCATCATAGAGGTCATGATTATACATACAGGGTCAAAAATACATATACTGCACCTTTTAATATTTGGTTAAAAATCTCTTAGCAAGTTTCACCTTCTCCAGTTGCTTCTGCCAGAATTTTATTTGGCAACTCTTCTTGGCAGAATTGGTACAGTTCAATTAAATTAGTTAGTTTCCTGTCACTGACCTGACAGATATTTTTCTTTAGGGTTTAGGTCGGGGTTTTGGGAAAGACTTTCCAGAAGCTTAACATTAGCCTGCTTTATCTGTTCCACAACAACCTTTGATGCTGGGGTCTTTAGCTGATTGGAACATCCATTTGTGTCCATATTTCAGCTCTCTAGCTGAATTATTTCATTTTATATTTTTGTGGTTTTGCTAATGAATTCTGGCGTAGTCCTTCTCCTTTACTATTCCATGGCAATGTTACCGCCACCTTGCTTAATAGTTGGGACGGTGTTCTTGGGGCTGCGTGCCTCACCTTTATGCCTCTAAGCATACCTCTGGTAATTGTGGTAACTCTATTTTTCTGGTAACTCAATTTTTGTCCCATCTGACTCCTGAAGGTTCTTTATCTAATTTTATTCCCCCCCCCCCCCACTTGGTCAACTGTGTACTTTGGTCAAACTTGAAGGTGTTGATTTTTGGAGCCATCTGTGTTGGACAACAGTTTCTCAGTCCATGACCATGTAAATCTTCGACTGCAGAGTGACACTGGTGTTGGGTAGGGCTGCCACAGACGATTATGTTGATAATTGACTGGTCACCGATTGTTTTTGTGATTAATCAACTAATCAGATCATACTTAAATTGTGGCTTATCGCACCAGCATGCAGCTGTTATTTGTCTTTGAATGTTGCTTTAGTTTATTATATCATTTAATTAATTATTTATTTTTGTGTGTTTTATTGTTGCCAATGTCATTTTAAAATATTCATGCCAATAAAGCAAATTGAAATTGGGGGAGAGAAAGAAAGAGAGAGAGACGGACCTTCTCAAAGCTTGGTCTCATGTCAGTCACCAACATGTTCAAAATTGCTTCAGTCAGGATATTTGCTTGTCGAGGTGTGCATGTTGTTGGCTTTGTAACAAAGTTACCCGTTGAAGAGGAACGTATTTCTTTAGCACTGTAACTTAGTGTTTTAAAACATTAGCGTGATCACATTTTCTATTCAAACATGACATCGCTGTTACAACTTTACACCAAACACGTGTGCTAAGGCTAATGAAATAGTCATTGTTAATGTTTACAGCTATCAATATAAGTAAGTTAATCTTAGCAGCTAACTAGCCAATTAGCTTACCATGGCGACTGTCCCTCTTCATTTGAATCAGCCACAACGTGCTTCCTTCTCAGATGTTCCTGCATTGCCGATGTACTGCCGTAAACGGCAAGTTCTGCCTTGCAGATTTTGTATTGCACATTTTTCTCTTTAATTTGGTTAAAATGTTACCAAACTTTTAAGCTTTGTTGCCAGCTAGCCATGACATTATTTGGGCATAGTTTTTCCGGTGACATCACAGCTGACCCGGATTACAACAACTGCGCATGTGCAGCAACTTTGAGAGACAAAACAAAGCTTAAAAAATAAACGATGACGTCGATTAAATTAGTCGCCAGTGATTTTGATGGTCAACATAATTGTGACTAGTCGACTAATGGCAGCCCTGGTGTTGAACCAGCTTTTTTAGTTCATGGCAGCACATTCCTTGTGGGTTGTTCCTGAATCCTGGCACACTAAACTCATTTCTTTTCAGCTGAGGGTGACACTTTGTGTCTTCTTTCAGATGTTGACAGTGTCTGCACCTCCCAATAAATTGTATACAATTATTTGAACTGATTATATTTTAATCTGAACTTATTTAGAACGCGCTTCAAGAGACATTCCTGACTTGTATAAATCTGTGATACTATTTCTCAGATTTCCCCTGAGTTCCTTAGATTTTTTTTCCCATTGCACTGCATGTTGGTCCATCCATTGAGTGCTCTAAAACAAACACTTTTTATGTTGGCACATAGAACCTACCCACTGTAGCCAACCATGATCCCTAACAGAAATTAAGATGCCTTGACAAGTTAACATTTTTGATACTTTCAGCACCACTGATTTAAAAATCGAAGTGTGTGTTTGTGTGTGATCCTGTGTTGATTTTAGTAAACCCAAAAATAAATTAAAGCTTGTGCACAACTTTATTGGGCTCCCACAATTAAAGATTCATGTTGTACAATGATTCTGCTTCCTCTCCAAAAAAGGTCAGATAACTAATTGAAAAGCCAATATCGGCATAACATTCAGGTCCATGATGACTGTATGCAAACTTAGACCCCAAATGTAGACATACATACAGACGATGTTGTGCTCTGATCCGTGTGGTTGTCTTTCGCTCTGTGTTTGGATCTGTTTGGACTGGGAACATGAAGTTTTAATTTCTAAAGTTTTGTGTCAAATAAAGACTTTTTTTTTAGTTCACATTTTTACTTGAATGTGTGTTTTTGTTGTGATTTCACTTTCAGGCTCATTGTGTTCATGCTCACTGTGCAGATTATGGTATAATATTTGAATGTTAAAATTCCCACATTCTACATGTAAATTAAATTCAACTTTCTAACTTGTTTTTTCTTAACAGTATTGATGGCAAAGGCTGGTTGTTTTTATTCAGTCACACATTAAAAAAAAAAATGTCCAGCTGCTTTAGTCATTCCAAACTCATTTCAAAGGTCACAACACAGCAACCAACTGATGCCACAGCACTGAAATAATCCACATTTGTAATTTTACGATGTATTTAGTCACCCTCACAGAGGAGTGGATTGATTTAATTTCAATGTAATAATTTTGTGCCAAATCCTTGATGCATCCTAAGAACTGACTGAGGTATTTCCAGGTCTCTGACAGACCAGCTGTTTCTGTTCCTGTCTCAAAGTGGAGCTGTTACTCACCATTGCCTTCTCCTCAGATAGAAAGTGGATCATGAGCAAAGTCATGGCTGATTGAACAGTCCAAGTCTCAGCCACAAGGTGAGTGGGCATTTCTGTCCTGGAAGAGACTGACGTCGCAGACCGAGCGGTCCCCCCTAAAAATTGATCCGTCCTGCCTCCACTGTGCATGCGTCATTTCAGAGCTCTGCCGCTCGTTTAAGACAGAGTGTCTTCACTCAGAGTGATCAAATGGATTAATGGGATTATTAACCACCAGATGACAAGGTAAAGCCTCTTAAATCATTCTAAAGTCAGTTTTAAGCAGAAACAAGGCAAAACTCTGTGATGCTTTGAAATGACCGACGTGCAGTGAATGCATCAGCTACAACCCCTGGCAAAAATTACGGAATCACCGGCCTCGGAGGATGTTCATTCAGTTGTTTAATTTTGTAGAAAAAAAGCAGATCACAGACATGACACAAAACTAAAGTCATTTCAAATGGCAACTTTCTGGCTTTAAGAAACACTATAAGAAATCAGGAAAAAAAAATTGCGGCAGTCAGTAACGGTTACTTTTTTTAGACCAAGCAGAGGGAAAAAATATGGAATCACTCAATTCTGAGGAAAAAATTATGGAATCATGAAAAACAAAAGAACGCTCCAACACATCACTAGTATTTTGTTGCACCACCTCAGGCTTTTATAACAGCTTGCAGTCTCTGAGGCATGGACTTAATGAGTGACAAACAGTACTCTTCATCAATCTGGCTCCAACTTTCTCTGATTGCTGTTGCCAGATCAGCTTTGCAGGTTGGAGCCTTGTCATGGACCATTTTCTTCAACTTCCACCAAAGATTTTCAATTGGATTAAGATCCGGACTATTTGCAGGCCATGACATTGACCCTATGTGTCTTTTTGCAAGGAATGTTTTCACAGTTTTTGCTCTATGGCAAGATGCATTATCATCTTGAAAAATGATTTCATCATCCCCAAACATCCTTTCAATTGATGGGATAAGAAAAGTGTCCAAAATATCAACGTAAACTTGTGCATTTATTGATGATGTAATGACAGCCATCTCCCCAGTGCCTTTACCTGACATGCAGCCTCATATCATCAATGACTGTGGAAATTTACATGTTCTCTTCAGGCAGTCATCTTTATAAATCTCATTGGAACGGCACCAAACAAAAGTTCCAGCATCATCACCATGCCCAATGCAGATTTGAGATTCATCACTGAATATGACTTTCATCCAGTCATCCACAGTCCACGATTGCTTTTCCTTAGCCCATTGTAACCTTGTTTTTTTTCTGTTTAGGTGTTAATGATGGCTTTCGTTTAGCTTTTCCGTATGTAAATCCCATTTCCTTTAGGCGGTTTCTTACACTTCGGTCACAGACGTTGAGTCCAGTTTCCTCCCATTTGTTCCTCATTTGTTTTGTTGTGCATTTTCGATTTTTGAGACATATTGCTGTAAGTTTTCTGTCTTGACGCTTTGATGTCTTCCTTGGTCTACCAGTATGTTTGCCTTTAACAACCTTCCCATGTTGTTTGTATTTGGTCCAGAGTTTAGACACAGCTGACTGTGAACAACCAACATCTTTTGCAACATTGCGTGGTGATTTACCCTCTTTTAAGAGTTTGATAATCCTCTCCTTTGTTTCAATTGACATCTCTCGTGTTGGAGCCATGATTCATGTCAGTCCACTTGGTGCAACAGCTCTCCAAGGTGTGATCACTCTTTTTTAGATGCAGCGTTACGAGCAGATATGATTTGATGCAGGTGTTAGTTTTGAGGATGAAAATTTACAGGGTGATTCCATAATTTATTCCTCAGAATTGAGTGAGTCCATATTTTTTTCCCTCTGCTTGGTCTAAAAAAGTAACCGTTACTGACTGCCACAATTTTTTTCTTGATTTCTTATAGTTTCTTAAAGCCAGAGAGTTGCCATTTGAAATGGCAATTGAAATGGATTTGACATGGAAATGATTGTTGTACAAAAGCTTCAGATATCTGTCACTGAGATAGATGATGACTGGAGTGCAGTTTGAAGCAGAAATGAGGTGATAATCTGAACCGCAGCTAACGATGCATGCGCAGTGAAAGCAGGGCAGACCGATTTTTTTTTTTTTTAGGGGGAACCATCCGGGTTAGTGGGCTTGTTTTGTAGCATAGACAGGGTTAGTGGATGCATCTCACGTGGTACAGATCTGGTTTAGCGGACGTGACATATATGGACCTCTATCCATATAATAAAAGGCAAGTGGCCTCTGTGTGTTTGTGTATCTGGAGCATCAATTGATATCCAGAAAGAGCTGACTTTCGTCCTTTGGCATACTTATGTATTTTTTCATGAAGATTCAAGTCATGAGAACCGCTAGGTAATCGGACCAATATTTTTTGAGAACTGTAATTTTTGAAAACAAGCCTGTTGTACTTCCACAATAAGCATCTGTATTTCAAAATAAAAGCCTGTGAGGTTGCTGCAGACCTGACAGAATTAATCAGTCTGTCCATCCTCAAACATCCCAGACAGCATATTCAAATCTGGACATTTTCTGCAGACATGACCCCAAACCCAGAATTAACATGTTCACATTCAGGACAAAATAACAGAATTATGTCTCAACAGTGTCTCACACAGGCAAAAAAAAAGAAGAAATTTGATCTAATGTGGACACTGTCGCAGTGCAAATATAAAACTTACTTTACATGGAATATTGTCCTGGTTAAGGAGTTTCAGAAAAGCTTTTTGATGACAAAACATTTTAGAAAATTAAACAGCTGAAAACAAATTAACCCTTCAATAAAGACTTTCATAAAAGCCAAGAATTTTTTCTATGTCAATACTTGAAAAATATAGCATAATTGTAAAGAGATTTTCCCCAAAAGTCAGCTGTCCTCTGCATATAGTACAAACGACCACATAACGTCCTAGTTACATATATCATTGAAGTCTAAAATGACCAGTTTTCTGCATGCGGACACAACTGACAGACTTTGAGGATGTTTGACATAATTTTCTGCACAATCTAATATAAATTCATTTCTAATTCTAGTCCATGCAAACGAATATCAGTGCTGGTTTTAAAACAGGAATTCATTGCACCATGATTTATCAGTTTCAGCCAAGAAAAAATACAACCAAAAAAAAAAATGTGTTTGTGTGTACTGAAGCTGACTGATGGTTGGAAAGATGCTTTTTATTTCCAGAGTCAACAATGAATCCGAGCCGCCTCTTTGCATTTGTGCTGTAATAACACTGTGGCCAGTGTTGAATAAATAAAACCAACAGCAGGTGAGTGGTGGTGAGGTTCTGCTGCGCGATCAGAACATTTTGTTCCTCAGCAGCTCGCGCGCACAGCGCCGCCTTTTGTTTAACTACAGACGCGCACGGGAAAGCAGGCCCCTTTTGGCGCAACGACCGTTTGTATGGAAAATTTGAACAGGCCTTTAAAAACGGGTTTGGCAACTCCTGAGTCATGGGGCGTCAGTCGGAAAGTAAGTAATTCCACAGTCATAAGATAAAGTCATCTTACAGGTTCTACCTCACTTCTTCCACCGCATGCATGCATGCATATATATATATATATATATATATATATATATATATACACTGCTAACTACTTGTGAAAGAAAATAATTTGTAGATTTAAATATGTATTCCGTTAGAGCGCTGAGCTTGTCCCGCCCGTGCTGAAAGCCACGCCTCTCGACAGATTGTATCGGCACGTGCGTGCGTTGGGGGTTTGGGGTACGTGTCTGGTCACGAGCAGAAGTCCCCGTGAAGGTAAAAAAAAACAAAATATACACAAACTCACTAGCATCATAAATGGGTACGGAATGTCAGACGCACAACCGCGATTCTGCGCCATCGCGTCCTCTGGTGAAAGCGCACGTGGTTTCCCCTGCACGAGACCGTCTGTTCTCATGTTGCGCTTCACGTTTTGCAGACTTTCGGATGAACACCACGTGGACGGCTCCAGCCAATGAGAATGCGCTGTACGAGCAACACGGGGGAGGGGAAAAAAAAGTGATCGTCAGGGCGTCATTCATCCAAACACACGGACGGCCAATCAATGGCTGCGTATTTCCATACGGGGCGTGGTCTCATGTATATTGAATAGGCTCCCCGGGTGTGCGTACAGAAGGAGTGTGTTGTGTTGTTTTGAGGACTCGGTAGCAAAGTGTAAATTTTGCCTCGCAGGCCTGAAAGCGGCGGCAGCGAAACAAAACGAGGAGCCGTTTGTTATTTTCGTTGCGGTTCCGCTCGGTACCGTTAAGAAAAGAGGAATAAAATGCCTGGAACAGTCGCGCTTCAGACCGGCGCCAGCGACGTTAAAGCGGATCCGCACAAGTCCTTCTCCTTCGCTTTAAAGACGATTATGGACATCCCACCTCCGATTATTCTGGAGGAAGGCGACGACGGTGAGCTCCGAACGTCAAAACGAGCGCACGTCGTTTTCCCACGACTTCTTTTTTTCCGTTTCCCGTGCGTGTGCTTGTGCTGTGAGAGACCGTGTTGGAGGTGAAGACAGACCGTCCGTGTGTTTCACTTTGATCCTCATTCACTGAGACTGCGAGGACATAAAAAGAACAAAAAGTGCTAACACCTTTGTGCTGCTTCCGAGACAGCGCAGCGCCATTCTAAAAACGACCAGCGACAAAAGTAGCTTGCCTTTGCGTTAGGATGCTTTTAATTTGGTGTCTGGTTTGTGTTTGTAGCAGCTGTTGTTAATGTGAGAAGTGAACATGGCTCTCCCTTCTTGCTTTTGTCTTTTTCTTTTCTTCTTCGTACCGATCTTATTTCTAAAGGTTGGGGATGGGCGGTCACGTGGGTCAAGAACAGCCTGCAGGTTTTCATTTCAGACCTTTTCCGTCAACTGATGCTGAGGCAACTCGTTGCAATGAAAACCTGATTGTTGACCGTAAACTGTGTCTTTTGTGTCTCTGCATTATTGCATGCTGTAAATAAATGCTGATTTAAAAGCATACTTTCAGGAGGGATCATGGGTAATTATGTAGAATGGAGGGCAACCAGTCAACAGGGTTTCAAAAGATGGATATCCACGACTAATCGTTTCCATTTTGTCTAGAAACTACGGGTTGTCTTCCATGACTAATGGTTGGCCATGTCTGTTGAGAATGTGCGGGCTGTTTGCTATCAATGGATAGTAGTCGCCCACCCCTGCAGAAGATTTACAGGTGGTTTTCTCTGCATGGCGAATGGTTGTCCATCCTTGCTGATAACGTACATTTTATTTCCTAGCAATAGCTAATGGTCACCCATCCCTGTGGAAAATATGCAGGTGGTTTCCTCTCCGTGACTGATGATTGGTCATCAGGGAGGTAATGGCTTAGTAGTTAAAGCAGTGGCCTCAAGACCAGAGGATTTAGGATTCCTTGGTTCAGATCCCATTAAACAGATCATCAAGATGCTTTGAAAGAGAGAGTGTGAAACATCATCATTGCTGACAACCTGCATGTTCTTTTGTATCAGTGGCTAATCTGTCCCTTTATTTATCTTTATTTTATTAATTATCTGTCCCTCCTCATCAACCCGTTGACTTTGTTGTAGCCTTCATTTGAGATGTTTCCAAACCAGCACTGTACCTCCTCTGTCCTTTTTCCACATCATTTATTTAAATTTTTCTGGTTGGGCATGTCTTTTAGTGTGTGCACATTAAAATGTTTCATTTCAATCCACAACATGTTAAAGGTCTGTTCCCTCCCACTTTTCATGCAGATTTAGGCAAAGAGAAGTTGTGCTCCTCTGAGGATGTGGAGGGTAGTGATGCAGGCGCAGCTGGTGTCGGTGGGGGTTCTCGAGGAGGCAGTGGGGTATCAGCCTCTCTGACCCCGGCTATCTGGGAGAAGACCATCCCCTATGATGGGGAGACGTTTCACTTGGAATACATGGACCTCGATGAGTTCCTCCTGGAGAATGGGATCCCTATGAGCCTGGAGGAGGAAGACCTGCAGAAGACTCTCATCTCAGTTGAAAACAAAAGCAAATGCAAGACTGCTGCTCCTTCTCCTCCTCCTACTCCAGCTCCTCCAAGTGATGCAGCAGGCTCCATCTTGGCTACAACTCCTGCTTCCACCACCTCAGCGGTCCGCGTGGATCCAGAGGAAGCTGTGACGGTCACCACACTGCAGCCGGCTAAATTAGAAGAGGAAGATGATGAGGAGCAAGAACAGGAGTGCTTGTCTCTGGAGGCAAAGACAGAGGTGGAAGAGAGGGAGAGCAAAAGTGGTGAGTTATTTTAGAATTAATTTATGTTTAATATTTGGTGATTGCTTGGGGATGTCTCCCCCTCCCAATGAAAGCGATTTTATCAATTTATAAGACAACATTAACTTTAACATAACATTAACATTAACGAGTTTTTCATCCTCTCTTTACATCAATCAATCTGACTTTAAAATATTCTGAGACTTGAGAAATTAAAATTGCATAGTGGTATTTTCCCTGCAGTTAACAATAATGTTTATTCAGAAATGGAGTTTGATTATTTATTTAAAAAAATATTGAGAAAATGACACAAAAACATCTTTTGTCTTGTTTCATCCCTTAACGATCCAGAATGTAAAAATGTCCCGATGTACAATCTGTGAATATTTATGCAGCGATGACAAATTTGTTGTAAAATTAAGTTATTGTTCATGGTTTGTTGAACTTGATTGTACATTTAAAAAATTATCATTTATTTTCTAACTCACATCTTGATAACTGGCCATTTGTTTTTGTTTTTAATGTTTTTTTTTTTTTTCTTTTATTGTTGACAGCTTAGAAAAAAGGATAAATGTGTTCAATGCTCATAATTTTGAAACTCTAATAAGAAATGTTGAATAGTTGGGCCTTGTTCACACTTCCACTTACTCAAAATTCAATTTTTGGTATTCCAGATTGTATTTATCTTGATTTTGTTTTAGTTATTTTGTATTTTCTTGGCAGCCTGGACAGCCAGAAATGGGCAAGGGTTGAGGCAAAGTGGTTATGTGGGCTTGTTTCCAGTGTGGAAGGTTCTTGGTTCCTGTTTATTTTCCATATAATATGGAGTTGCATCAGGAAGGGCATCTGGTGGAAAACTTGTGCCAAATCAACATGTAGAGCCACGTCATTGTGACGTTGACTGCAGAGCTCACAGACTGTATGACACATACCTATACGGAGGCCTGTAAGAGAAAAATACAAATAGTGATTATTCATCCAGATGATCTGCAGAATGGACAATGAGAGATAAGCTGTTTTAGTGCAGACAGCAGGGTTTGTGCAGCGTTACTGTGAAAAATGAATCTGTAGCTTTATAAAGTGAGTTGTGAATTCACATGATAAAGTGTGTAAGTTGATATAAGGTAAACAAAACTACAAACAGTAAATACATCTGTATTTCCTGTAAGTATCAGATTAAAATATAGTGAAGCAATGGGATAATATCTCTAAGTTGAAGTAATATATTTTTAATTGACAGCAGTAAGTTAATATGAATTTTAAAACAGTAAATCTGTGTTAAGGCAGGGAGGAAAAAAAGAAGCAACAAGAGGTTGGTTATTGTTCATGGCTACATTTTAATTACTATTTGGAATAAGACAAGGCTGTTTTAGGATTGAGGTGAAAGAACTGTTTTTGGAAAATTGCTTTTAATGCTGGCACACTAAACATTTATGGCAGTGATTCTCAAAGTGTGGGCCTCAGCTCCTCTGGTGGGCCATGATGGCACTACATTTGGGCCAAGACAGGCCATGAAAATAAAATAAAATAAAATCTTTGTTTTTCAGCTGTGTAAAAAAATAAATAAATAAAAATGGCCTGAAATGGTTTCTAAAATGTAACCAGAAGTAATAACACAAAGTCATTTAAACTGTATGTTGTTCTTTATTTATGTGGCCTACTTTAATACATAGGTGGAAATGTGTTATTTTATACCCCTGTCACACATAGCCAGAATCACACAGAGTGGTGTCGGACTTATGAATCGATGCACATGTGAAAGGTGTTGGATTTCAGTTCCAAAACATTCTGACAGTCATTTGCAGAATTCCACACAGTTGCTCAAAATGAAATGGCAGCCCAGAGTGTGACGCACATGGTCATAATTCTCCAGGCACCATCAAGGTGGGACACCTAGCCGACGGTGGTCTGTGTGTAATCCGAGAACCATCTAACTGCAATTTACGTACTCCGATGGTGACAAAACGGGATCTGAAATGATTTGAGCGCATACGAGGGAACTTCAAGATAGATCTGGCACGGTATGCCTGCTGGTATGACCTGCAGCGCCATGTATAATAGTGTCCCCACCCCCCTGGGGCGCAAAGGAACTGTTGAAATGTATGTGGCATGCTTCATCACAATAATAATTATGAATTATTATTATGTACACTGAATGTGAATAGCAGCTATCAAACTGAAAGCTCCGTGCACTGCTGCGCGCATGATGCAGCAAATCTGAACGGGCTGTTATATCCACAATAGACCTTACAATACAAATATTTGTCCATTCCTTCCCATGGGTGACATAAATAATGTGAACTGTTGTCTCCATCATAACACGGGCAGCTGCCTCTCTCTGTGCTGCGCAGTAACGGGTCATTACACGTGTCAGGCTCGGAGCTGGACGGATCTCCCATTGTAATAAATGTTCACCTTCTAATGCTGAAGGAGATATAACATGGAGCTTGTGGCTGGTTGTTACACCATCCATGCATTTTACCTCCAACAGCGGTCCAGGAGTGTTTCACAGCACAAGACAGGGACATGAAGCCAGGACAGCAGCCTGCGGTTAGAATCCTCTCACCCAAAAGAAAAAACTTAATTCCATGTGATAATCCAACCACTGCAGTGTCCAGAGTTGCGTTGTGCTGCTGATGCCAGCAAAAAAGAAAAAAGAAAGTTCCCTGGAAAGGCTCCATCTGAGGGATGGCAAACTGCCAGCAAACTTTGGAGCGAAGTTGTGCAGTGGCAGCCACGTGCGCCCCGCACGTGCTTAATGGCCCATGCAGCGTTATGCGCGCGCGCACACACACACACAGCATATGGAGACATATGGAGATCGAGCAGTCTGCTGCACCTTTTATGGCAGTCTGAGTCATCCACCTGCTGTCTCCATACACTTTGCATGCCATTGTGCAGGTGTGGGCAAGGTACTCCGGATGCACACACATACACACATACCTATACACAAGTATAGGTGTGTGCATATATGTATATGTATATATATATATATATATTTCTACCTCATTTTCTTATTTTATTGTACTGTTACAAGTATTATTATTATTGCTTATCCTTGCACACGCTGTTTGATGAACATTTTCCTCTACTTGCACCCATCTCTCAAAAATTCTTGAAAGGGTAGTTGTAAAACAGCTAACTGATCATCTGCAGAGGAATGGTCTATTTGAAGAGTTTCAGTCAGGTTTTAGAATTCATCATAGTACAGAAACAGCATTAGTGAAGGTTACAAATGATCTTCTTATGGCCTCGGACAGTGGACTCATCTCTGTGCTTGTTCTGTTAGACCTCAGTGCTGCTTTTGATACTGTTGACCATAAAATTTTATTACAGAGATTAGAGCATGCCATAGGTATTAAAGGCACTGCGCTGCGGTGGTTTGAATCATATTTGTCTAATAGATTACAATTTGTTCATGTAAATGGGGAATCTTCTTCACAGACTAAAGTTAATTATGGAGTTCCACAAGGTTCTGTGCTAGGACCAATTTTATTCACTTTATATATGCTTCCCTTAGGCAGTATTATTAGACGGTATTGCTTAAATTTTCATTGTTACGCAGATGATACCCAGCTTTATCTATCCATGAAGCCAGACAACACACACCAATTAGCTAAACTGCAGGATTGTCTTACAGACATAAAGACATGGATGACCTCTAATTTCCTGCTTTTAAACTCAGATAAAACTGAAGTTATTGTACTTGGCCCCACAAATCTTAGAAACATGGTGTCTAACCAGATCCTTACTGTGGATGGCATTACCCTGACCTCTAGTAATACTGTGAGAAATCTTGGAGTCATTTTTGATCAGGATATGTCATTCAAAGCGCATATTAAACAAATATGTAGGACTGCTTTTTTGCATTTACGCAATATCTCTAAAATCAGAAAGGTCTTGTCTCAGAGTGATGCTGAAAAACTAATTCATGCATTTATTTCCTCTAGGCTGGACTATTGTAATTCATTATTATCAGGTTGTCCTAAAAGTTCCGTAAAAAGCCTTCAGTTAATTCAAAATGCTGCAGCTAGAGTACTGACGGGGACTAGAAGGAGAGAGCATATCTCACCCATATTGGCCTCTCTTCATTGGCTTCCTGTTAATTCTAGAATAGAATTTAAAATTCTTCTTCTTACTTATAAGGTTTTGAATAATCAGGTCCCATCTTATCTTAGGGACCTCGTAGTACCATATCACCCCAATAGAGCGCTTCGCTCTCAGACTGCAGGCTTACTTGTAGTTCCTAGGGTTTGTAAGAGTAGAATGGGAGGCAGAGCCTTCAGCTTTCAGGCTCCTCTCCTGTGGAACCAGCTCCCAATTCAGATCAGGGAGGCAGACACCCTCTCTACTTTTAAGATTAGGCTTAAAACTTTCCTTTTTGCTAAAGCTTATAGTTAGGGCTGGATCAGGTGACCCTGAACCATCCCTTAGTTATGCTGCTATAGACGTAGACTGCTGGGGGGTTCCCATGATGCACTGTTTCTTTCTCTTTTTGCTCTGTATGCACCACTCTGCATTTAATCATTAGTGATCGATCTCTGCTCCCCTCCACAGCATGTCTTTTTCCTGGTTCTCTCCCTCAGCCCCAACCAGTCCCAGCAGAAGACTGCCCCTCCCTGAGCCTGGTTCTGCTGGAGGTTTCTTCCTGTTAAAAGGGAGTTTTTCCTTCCCACTGTAGCCAAGTGCTTGCTCACAGGGGGTCGTTTTGACCGTTGGGGTTTTACATAATTATTGTATGGCCTTGCCTTACAATATAAAGCGCCTTGGGGCAACTGTTTGTTGTGATTTGGCGCTATATAAAAAGAATTGATTGATTGATTGATTGATCTTGTGTGTTTTTTAAGAGCTGACGTAACATGTGAATTTCTCCTCTGTGAAATCAATAAAGTTTATCTTATCTTATGCGTTCTGACAGAGCTGGCCACGCCTCTGATTTGGCTGATTTGTGATTATTGTGTAAATATTATAAAACACTTTGTAGTGCTGTTAAACTTTAAAAACAGCATATATATTGCGTATGGGCATATTTTGCATTGTGGTTGTTTTGTAGTGTTTTTTTTTGTTTGTTTGGCCTTTGGGCTGGGGCCACTGGGATGGTTTTGAGTAGCTATTTGGTTGGTTTTTGTCGCACAGACCTGGCAACCCTACTGACATACTGCAGTGCACAAAAATGGAGTTTTAGAATAGAGGTATAACACAAATGCAAGAAAAGAAAGTTTTTAATAAAAGTGAGTCTTATTTGAAGTAAAAACATTGAATGACTGCTGTAGATGGATATCAGGAAATTGTTCAGGTGAGGCAAAGCGAGGGAAGCAGTAAGGATGAGGGAGGTAAGATCTGACTGTAGCTGGTGATACACCAGCTCGATAACATACATGTGCAAGAATGTTCAATGACTTGAATTGTCTTTTATTATTTGCATAGGTTATATGTCTTTTATACTACACAAAATGTTGAGACTGCTCATGTATGTTGGAATAATTATTTTTGTGAAAATTTATGGTGTCTCAAAAAAAAAAAAATGTACCCAAAAGTATTTTGACATCACAGAAAAACCAGTCAATATTATCAGACATTTTCTGCATGACTATGTGGCCAAAGCATGTACTTTTTCTCCCCGATGCACAGTTTTAAGTTCAGTCTTAACTTTTTGATGTTTTAACCCTTTATATTTTACACCACATGATCAATGTAACATCCTTGTCTGAAGTTTCCTAAGAAACAAATCATCTGTCTCCAGTTTTCTGGAAAACCACCTAGCAAATTCAAGTCTCCTTGCCATTTGCTGGGGAGTTAGTTCGCTCTGAGATTTTGTATGGAAAGAAATGCAAGTCAGCCCTTAGGATGCGTTGCACAGAACTCGACAGTTTTTGTTTTCTGAATTAGGGTCAACAGAACAAACTTTAGGGTTCCTCAAAATGAGAAAAACACCATTATTTCCAAGTAAAACCATTTCCTGGTATTCATATTTCAGAGTACTTTTGAGATATATATATATATATATATATATATATATATATATATATATATATATATATATATATATATATATATATACACACAACCCCTGGCAATAATTATTTAATGACCGGCCTCAGAGGATGTTCATTCAGTTGTTTAATTTTGTAGAAAAAAAAAGCAGATCACAGACATGACACAAAACTAAAGTCATTTCAAATGGCAACTTTCTGGCTTTAAGAAACACTATAAGAAATCAGGAAAATAATTGTGGCAGTCAGTAACGGTTACTTTTTTAGACCAAGCAGAGGGAAAAAAATATGGACTCACTCAATTCTGAGGAATAAATTATGGAATCACCCTGTAAATTTTCATCCTCAAAACTAACACCTGCATCATATCATATCTGCTCGTAACGCTGCATCTAAAAAAGAGTGATCACACCTTGGAGAGCTGTTGCACCAAGTGGACTGACATGAATCATGGCTCCAACACGAGAGATGTCAATTGAAACAAAGGAGAGGATTATCAAACTCTTAAAAGAGGGTAAATCACCACGCAATGTTGCAAAAGATGTTGGTTGTTCACAGTCAGCTGTGTCTAAACTCTGGACCAAATACAAACAACATGGGAAGGTTGTTAAAGGCAAACATACTGGTAGACCAAGGAAGACATCAAAGCGTCAAGACAGAAAACTTACAGCAATATGTCTCAAAAATCGAAAATGCACAACAAAACAAATGAGGAACAAATGGGAGGAAACTGGACTCAATGTCTGTGACCGAAGTGTAAGAAACCGCCTAAAGGAAATGGGATTTACATACGGAAAAGCTAAACGAAAGCCATCATTAACACCTAAACAGAAAAAAAACAAGGTTACAATGGGCTAAGGAAAAGCAATCGTGGACTGTGGATGAGTGGATGAAAGTCATATTCAGTGATGAATCTCGAATCTGCATTGGGCAAGGTGATGATGCTGGAACTTTTGTTTGGTGCCGTTCCAATGAGATTTATAAAGATAAGTACCTGAAGAGAACATGTAAATTTCCACAGTCATTGATGATATGGGGCTGCATGTCAGGTAAAGGCACTGGGGAGATGGCTGTCATTACATCATCAATAAATGCACAAGTTTACGTTGATATTTTGGACACTTTTCTTATCCCATCAATTGAAAGGATGTTTGGGGATGATATCATTTTTCAAGATGATAATGCATCTTGCCATAGAGCAAAAACTGTGAAAACATTCCTTGCAAAAAGACACATAAGGTCAATGTCATGGCCTGCAAATAGTCCGGATCTTAATCCAATTGAAAATCTTTGGTGGAAGTTGAAGAAAATGGTCCATGACAAGGCTCCAACCTGCAAAGCTGATCTGGCAACAGCAATCAGAGAAAGTTGGAGCCAGATTGATGAAGAGTACTGTTTGTCACTCATTAAGTCCATGCCTCAGAGACTGCAAGCTGTTATAAAAGCCAGAGGTGGTGCAACAAAATACTAGTGATGTGTTGGTGCGTTCTTTTGTTTTTCATGATTCCATAATTTTTTCCTCAGAATTGAGTGATTCCATATTTTTTTCCATCTGCCTGGTCTAAAAAAGTAACTGTTACTGACTGCCACAATTTTTTTTTTCCTGATTTCCTATAGTGTTTCTTAAAGCCAGAAAGTTGCCATTTGAAATTACTTTAGTTTTTTGTCATGTCTGTGATCTGCTTTTTTTCTGTAAAATTAAACAACTGAAAGAACATCCTCCGAGGCCGGTGATTCCATAATTTTTGCCAGGGGTTGTGTATGTATGTATATATATATATATATATATATATATATATATATATATATACACACACACACACACACAGTAGTGTTCAGAATAATAGTAGTGTTATGTGACTAAAAAGATTAATCCAGGTTTTGAGTATATTTCTTATTGCTACATGGGAAACAAGGTACCAGTAGATTCTCACAAATCCAACAAGACCAAGCATTTATGATATGCACACTCTTAAGGCTATGAAATTGGTCTGTTAGTAAAAAAAAAAGTAGAAAAGGGGGTGTTCACAATCATAGTAGTATCTGCTGTTGACACTACAAACTCAAAACTATTATGTTCAAACTGCTTTTTTAGCAATCCTGTGAATCACTAAACTAGTATTTAGTTGTATAACCACAGTTTTTCATGATTTCTTCACATCTGCGAGGAATTAATTTTGTTGGTTTGGAACCAAGATTTTGCTCGTTTACTAGTGTGCTTGGGGTCATTGTCTTGTTGAAACACCCATTTCAAGGGCATGTCCTCTTCAGCATAAGGCAACATGACCTCTTCAAGTATTCTGACATATCCAAACTGATCCATGATACCTGGTATGCGATATATAGGCCCAACACCATAGTAGGAGAAACATGCCCATATCATGATGCTTGCACCACCATGCTTCACTGTCTTCACTGTGAACTGTGGCTTGAATTCAGAGTTTGGGGGTCGTCTCTCAAACTGTCTGCGGCCCTTGAACCCACAAAGAACAATTTTACTCATCAGTCCACTAAATATTCCTCCATTTCTCTTTAGGCCAGTTGGTGTGTTCTTTGGCAAATTGTAACCTCTTCTGCACGTCTTTTATTTAACAGAGGGACTTTGCGGGGGATTCTTGCTAATAAATTAGCTTCACACAGGCGTCTTCTAACTGTCATAGCACTTACAGGTAACTCCAGACTGTCTTTGATCATCCTGGAGCTGATCAGTGGGTGAGCCTTTGCCATTCTGGTTATTCTTCTATCCATTTTGATGGTTGTTTTCCATTTTCTTCCATGCGTCTCTGTTTTTTTTTTTTGTCCATTTTAAAGCATTGGAGATCATTGTAGATGAACAGCCTATAATTTTTTGCACCTGCGTATACGTTTTCACCTCTCCAATCAACTTTTTAATCAAACTACGCTGTTCTTCTGAACAATGTCTTGGACATCCCATTTTCCTCAGGCTTTCAAAGAGAAAAGCATGTTCAACAGGTGCTGGCTTACATAGGGGACACCTGATTCACACCTGTTTGTTCCACAAAATTGATGAACTCACTGACTGAATGCCACACTACTATTATTGTGAACACCCCCTTTTCTACTTTTTTTTTTTTTTTTTTTTACTAATAGCCCAATTTCATAGCCTTAAGAGTGTGCATATCATGAATGCTTGGTCTTGTTGGATTTGTGAGAATCTACTGGTACCTTGTTTCCCATGTAACAATAAGAAATATACTCAAAACCTGGATTAATCTTTTTAGTCACATAGCACTACTATTATTCTGAACACTACTGTATATACAGTACACACACACGTACGTACATATATATATATATATATATATATATATATATATATATATACGCACACATTTTATCTTTATCTCTAGTTGTTTCTTTGGGAGTATGGCAGTGACTGTAATAGTGGGCTAATTAAGGGAAGCTGGTATAGTAATATTATAGACTTTCAAAACAAAAAAGGTGATATGAGTAATGGGGGAGCCTGTGCCCTGTAGTAGTGCTTTGTCTAGCAATGCCCTTGACCCTGGTATAAGTAAAAAGACTTCAATTCTTCAACCAAAAATTACTTCTTTTTTTTTTTTTTAACCACAACTATAGATGGGAATCCTGCAGATCGTAACACACCATCTCCTATCGACCCTGACGCCATTGAGGTGGATGTTAATTTCCAGCCAGACCCCACAGACCTGGTCCTGTCAAGCGTGCCAGGAGGAGAGCTGTTCAACCCACGCAAACACAAGTTCTCTGAAGAGGACTTGAAACCGCAGCCTATGATCAAGAAGGCCAAGAAGGTGTATGTCCCTGATGAACAGAAGGTAAACTAATTGAAGTGAATTCCCCCGACGTTGAAGTTGCTCACGCCTGATTTGGACTGATTTATTAATAGATCACATAATGTTGATGTAAGATATATGGATGGTTTTCTGTACTCAATGCATTTATATGGTGTGTTAGACTTGGCAAATATAAATTAAATGGGTTTTAAACCACCTAGATTCCACTAGGTCTAGGCATCTCCTAAATATCCGGTTGTTAAGTGTGATGTAACGCATCATGTGATTTTCAACTTCCTTGTCCAAACAAAAAAAGGCGCGCCGTCATTAACATTGAGAACTGCACTGAGACGCTCGATCAGGCTGCACTTAAACCAATGCACACAGACAACAGCATTAACATCGCAACATAAAACTTCTAAAACTCTCCTGGATATATTAACTGGGTTTTTTACATGTTGTTATTGCGTTTGTTTTATGTAGAAATGCCAGAAGCTCAGGTCGTTTCTCATTATTTTCAGTGGGAGTTGCTGTGAGCTACAATCGCTTCCTGTTAATGTCGTTTGGGGAGAAAGTGATGTTTGCACTTTACCGACCTGTTTATTGTCCTTTACAACACTGTTTGTCCTCTTTGTTCCAGAGTAATATATATAAGATGTCTGAAATTCGGTTTGCGTTTATTAAATTCCACGCAGGTTAAACGTAGCAGACATGGATCATTTGGAATATTTGTTTTAGCAACTTTTCAGACAAAAATATGTTTCCAAACAACAATATGGACCGAGCGACGGCTAGTATTTTAAAAAAAACTTGTATGTTGAGGTTTCACTATAATTGTCGGCATTGTTTTGTTTGGACCCGGAAACAGATTTATTACGTGACGCATTACATCAGAGCTTAACAACAGGATAACGCAATGAAATAAAATAGACTCAGTCGTATGAGCATTGTCTTCTTTATAATTTGCAGTTGTTTAATTGGTATAACACACACACACATATATATATATATATGTATGTATGTGTATAAAATTATACATTTATTGTTCTTTACTTTACTTATTAAACACAAAGACAACCCACTCAAAACAAATAATTGATTATCAAAATAGTTGGTAAGTAATTGAATAATCCCTTATTTTCGTTCTACTAGGGTATAACTTTTGTAGATGACTGATGGGAGTTAACAGTGTACACGGTGATCTGTGGATGTTAAGTCCTTCCAAACCTTGTGCTGATGTGGCTCATGTACCTCCACCTCAGTTCTATACAGTTCCTCCTGTCGTCTCTTTTCAGGATGAGAAATACTGGTCTCGAAGAAAGAAGAACAATTTGGCAGCCAAGCGTTCCCGTGATGCACGGCGGCTAAAGGAGAACCAGATCACGGTGCGCGCCTCCTTTCTGGAGCGAGAGAACACAGCGCTGCGGCAACAAGTGTCCGAACTGCGCAAGGACTGCGGCCGCTGCAAGAACATCATGGCTCGATACGAGGTTAAGTATGGCCCACTGTAAAGAAGGACAAATAAAACTGACTTCTCTGTGAGAAACAAACCAAACTCCCTCCCCTGCAGAAAAAAAATGGATACAAACATCAAGGGAACCTAAATTTGCACTGTGGTCTTTGCTGGCTGCCAGTCACAGTGCAGAGCTCCAGCTGGTGGCTTTCGGACTGTGCTGGAGCTTTGGACATGCAGCCTGGGTGCGGTGGTCACAGGAAGGCCTGTGGAGAGCGCCTGGCTCCTGCAACCAGAGAGGACAGGAAGGACTGTTTTACACTCCCGCGGAAAACAGAAAACAAATTGCAACCTCTTTATCGTATAAATCAGTTTTAATCACTGCGCGGCGCTCTGGGCTGACCAAAGCATGAGAAATATGGGCTCTGTTTAGAAGGAGTCCTGACTGTGCTACGTGCACGCTTAGATTTGCGTCTGTATATTGTTTAAACAGAAGAAAAGGCGTACCAGACGTTTATCACCACGAGGAGTAAAACAGTGCTTCCATAAAGGTGAGAAGTGAGGTCATCGGAGCAGAAGAGGCGAAGTTAGATGATTCACTCAATAAGGCAAGTCAGAATTCTCAACATGCATACGCCATGACCGTGTCAGATCTTCAGGTCAGAGTTCACTGATACCCACTTTAGTACAAAAAAAAAAAAAGCATAGAAGCTGCATTACTGGAGTGTGCGATTAATTTCTGTCTTGTCTTTAAAGTTAAATTAGCAGCTTTAAGCAGTGTTCCAGCACCACATTGTTCTGTGGATGATATGTGTGGGATGCAAAAGTGGAAAAAGCAAATTTGCTCATCACAGGAGTGGAAACTGCACATTGCATTTGAGCTGCAACTTTTCCAAGGGAATTTATAAGATTCCAAAGAATGTGCTGAGTGGAATAAATTAGGAAGTTATATTATTATTTTTACTTTTATCTGTTAACCAAATAAACCCAGACAAATATTTAACAATGTCTATAGTGTAGATCTACAACATGAAGTACAACACACTGCTTCCCAATATTATATATTTAGCTATACACGGTATATAATACCGGTACACAGAATAGACTTTATATTTAAAAAAAAAAAAAAAAAAAACTAGAAATGGACAGGTCTCAGTCTGTGTTTCATGGCCATGCAGGTTTTGCTCATCTTTCCGTATGAGATACTCGTTGTTGCCGATGTCTTGTTTTCCCAAACTTATGACAGTTGTAACTGACTGGGAATTATTAGCTTCAACCGTCAGTAAAGACGTACAGTCTTTCTTAACAGGCTGCCATTCATCTTCTTTAGTTCGTCCTACGGGGGCACTTTGTCGTGCGAGTGCATAAGATAGGGCCACAAGTTCTTTCTTCCGCTTCCGCCCTGTTATACTTTTGTTTTTTTGCAAAATTCTTTCAAAATGAAGACTTTTCAGCACTCAGAATCTTCAATATTTACATTGCTGCCAGCGCTGATAGTGTGTTTTGGGTAACTGTGAACTTTGACCCGGCCCAGCATGCACCACGTGGACTGAGATGCTGAATTGGCTTTTTCTTCAACACCTCTCTGCATGAAAACGGTATTTAAAAAAAAAAAAATATCTGTACATATCTCATCATCTCCTACCAGGGCTCTGTGTGTCAGCGTGTTGGCCATTTTGCACTTTTATCGACTATATTGGCGGTAGCATCTAGAACACCGCCAGTGGTAGCTTAATGAGAAAACATGCATGTAAGACACAGTTTAAATGCTGCAATTTTTGTTTTCTTCTTTGCTAACTACAGATCAGCCGTTGGCACCTCATAACGGATGTCTAACGGCAGGTTTTTGAGGTTTTCCAAATCAGGGTTTTTTTTTTTATTATTATTCTTAGTGGAAACTGGTATAATTTGAGGATCTCAACGATGCTCACAGGTGGAGGGATGTGTTGATGGGTGGGTGATTCTTAGACTACGGGCACTTATTATGTCCTTTGATCATATTGTATGAAAAACAGGAAAAAAAAGGGGAAATTTCACACTTTTATAGTTATCTTTACAATGAAAGTGTGTTAAGAAATTTGTTCTAGTAGTATATGATGACTTTTTCACCTTTTTTCAGCATCATTATATGCAAATATTGCCATTTTGTGCTTGTCCCACACCCAGACTTTTGATCTTCAATGATAAAAATGAATGGTAAAAAAACATTTTTTCTAATGTTTTAAAAATCTCTGAATAAAATATCAGTAAAATAATCAAAACATAATTGGGGTATTCAATGTCATACAACTGTTGTGATTTTTTTTAAACAAAATGTAGTTGTCCCACACTATTGCCGTAATTGCCGTAATTTCCACCACAACACTGTAATGTCCCTTTAAACAGTTTGTATGAAAGATTGTTTGGGTAGTTTCTATGGAGATAAACAGTGACATCAGAGCACATGTATATAGCGCCAAATCACAACAAACAGTTGCCCCAAGGCGCTTTATATTGAAAGGCAATGGTGTGGTAGAAATTACATTTACAAGGCCAATAGTGCAAGGCCGTAGTTAAAGAATCACCTGGGTATGGATGTTTATTTTACTGAACATTGCAAGTAGAGGGCGCTACAGCCACTGCCTGCCTAAATGAGGCTAAAAGATAATGAAATATTTATTAGAAAACAAGCAAACCTTGTTGCCAGACCCACAGTTGACTTGTCACTTAATTTTCTAAAATGGCATCTTTTATGATTCCAACATTATTCCTTATGTTTTCCAAAATGGTCTAAAAGTGTTTTTATTCCAATGGTAATAATGCATCGATTTGATTGTGATGTTGTGTATCTCATTTACTTTGAGAAACAATATTTTTGGTGAAAACCAATAACTAAGCAGGGAATTCAAAGGGTAAACTGTGCTTTTAGATATTTCGTTTGAAAACTATTCATGTTTAAAAGGCGAAACGCCTATATAATGGACACCTTTCTGTCCCCACATGCTCTTATTTACCTCAACCAACACTCACATTTCTGATGAGTTTACGTATTTGGGCGTAAAGGTGGAGACAGCTGAGGAACGCGGTGCGTGAACTGCAGCTCGTTTCAATTTGGCAAGCTCTTGAATCACAGTTGATTTAAATTGAGTTGTTTTTGCCAAAGCAGCTGAGTCTGTGTCAAAATTAGTAAATACCTTTTTACAGAGTGTTAAAGGACTCAGTCTGTTGAAGTGTCTTTGGCTGATGGAGACTTTTACATCAGCTAGTTTGTGATTCATTATCGCTGTATTGTCGAAAGAAAAATAAATGTGGCAATAATATTAACTTTGTTACTTAATGCTCGTTTGGATATATTTTTTGTTGTTTGTTTCTTCCTTTTCCCAGTGATGTTTTATGTAAAATTCCTGTGATACACTAAATACAAATGCCCCAAAATTATTTGTGCTTCCAGTTTATATCCTTTATAGTTTAGAATCCTAATGCATGGAAATATAATAATGGTAAAAAAAAAATAGCAGTAATTATCAAACATTTTACACCAAGTGTACTTACGTCTGTAAACCATCAGTGACACTACACATGCTGGACTGGTAGATTTGTGACTCCTTTCGAGGAACTAGTGTAGGCTCATTTGTCATAAAATAAAAATTTGTGTATATTTTTGTAAAAGCAAAAACTCACCTGATTCTGTTAGAATATGATTCAAATATTAAAAAAGGGGTGCCAGTTTTTGTTTATAATAAAATACAAATTAATTATTTAAAAATCATGCAATTTGATTTTCTGATGTTTTTTTTTTTCCTACAGTTGATATATACCTACGATTAAAAATTTCAGACCTCTCCATTCTTTGTAGGTGGGAAAACTTGCAAAATAGACAGTGGATCAAATACTTATTTGCCGATATTAACCAACATGGCAGTCTTTATCTAACAAGTCAGAACTGTGGATTTTGGATTTTTCTTTGTCAGCTAAGTAGCAAACAAACAGATTATACAAACTACTAGTGTGTTGCTTGTGGGGATCCATGGGCTGTAGATTGGATAGTGTTTATAAAATGGGTAGCTGTAATTTTTCAAGGGTGGAAATAAATTATGCCGTTTCTATGAGTTGGAATGCCGCACGAGTCCAGAATGTTTTTAGAATCTGAGACCTCAACAATTTTTAGAAGAAAAACTCAACCCTTTTACATCCTGTTAATTACATAATGTAATTATGTAATTTGACAATTCCATTGATTTTCTTGTCAGAAAACCTATATTTAGATATTTTGTTTGGCATTATATCTTGTGTATTAGCAAAGATATTGCATTATTGCTAAATGGAGGCCATTTTCGATGCCATCTTGGATTTTGGACCCTTAGAATGTGAAGGAAAAAAAATGGCACCCTATTTTTTTTTAAGGTTATGATGTGTTCTTTCAAAATCAAGTGAGTTTTTGCTTTTAACAAAAAATACACAAAACTACAAATGATCCTAAACTAAACATCTATATATGATGTGTTGTTTGACTTGCATAATAGAACCACCTACCTATCCTTGTCCACTTGTGTAGTCAGTGCTTGACACTGTGGCAAACATAATCTAAATATGGATTATTTTGACCACTGTGTGGATTGTTTTTTACTTAGACTTAGACTGGGCTATATGTAAACACACTGGAGATTTGGTACTTTTGTGTTTCTTGATGGATTGTTTGACTATCCTGATGGTGCACTACAACACACGATTCTTAGCCCTGTGTTTTATTTTGCGTTGACATTCAAACTTGATGTAGATGGCATTCTGTGATTTATACATATGTAGTTCCTGAATACAAATGTGTTTTTTAAATAGTGTCAAACTCATAGCGCTCTATATATAAGGTACATAGGTTAGCTAGTTGTTTTTCTTTTATAAAGCAGCATTCCGTATGTAGCAATCTGATGTAAAGTCCACGGTCCACCATGTAACAAGTTGCAGATTTTCTCATTTGTAACATGTTATCTTGCGCCACCTGCAAAAAGAAAAGTTACAACTGAAGATTTAGCTTGTTTCTTTTTTAATGTTTAAGATTTGATTAACGCACACACAGCCTATTGGTTAAAATAGAAATATGCAGACCTGCTAAAATAAAACTGAAGGCAACGAAAATCAGTTTAGTGTCTAATATTTGTTAATAATTATGTAAAAACAAGTGGCCATATATATATATATATATATATATATATATATATATATATATATATATATATATATATACACACACACACACAACAAAAATATAAACGCAACACTTTTGGTTTTGCTCCCATTTTGTGTGAGATGAACTCAAAGATCTAAAACTTTTTCCACATACACAATATCACCATTTCCCTCAAATATTGTTCACTAACCAGTCTAAAGCTGTGATAGTGAGCACTTCTCCTTTGCTGAGATAATCCATCCCACCTCACAGGTGTGCCATATCAAGATACTGATTAGACACCATGATTAGTGCACAGGTGTGCCTTAGACTGCCCACAATAAAAGGCCACTCTGAAAGGTGCAGTTTTATCACACAGCACAATGCCACAGATGTCGCAAGATTTGAGGGAGCGTGCAATTGGCATGCTGACAGCAGGAATGTCAACGAGAGCTGTTGCTTGTGTATTGAATGTTCATTTCTCTACCATAAGCCGTCTCCAAAGGCGTTTCAGAGAATTTGGCAGTACATCCAACCAGCCTCACAACCACAGACCACGTGTAACCACACCAGCCCAGGACCTCCACATCCAGCATGTTCACCTCCAAGATCGTCTGAGACCAGCCACTCGGACAGCTGCTGAAACAAATCGGTTTGCATAACCAAAGAATTTCTGCACAACTGTCAGAAACCGTCTCAGGGAAGCTCATCTGCATGCTCGTCGTCCTCATCGGGGTCTCGACCTGTCTCCAGTTCGTCGTCGTAACCGACTTGAGTGGGCAAATGCTCACATTCGCTGGCATTTGGCACGATGGAGAGGTGTTCTCTTCACGGATGAATCCCGGTTCACACTGTTCAGGGCAGATGGCAGACAGCGTGTGTGGCGTTGTGTGGGTGAGCGGTTTTCTGATGTCAATGTTGTGGATCGAGTGGCCCATGGTGGTGGTGGGGTTATGGTATGGGCAGGCGTCTGTTATGGACGAAGAACACAGGTGCATTTTATTGATGGCATTTTAAATGCACAGAGATACCGTGATGAGATCCTGAGGCCCATTGTTGTGCCATACATCCAAGAACATCACCTCATGTTGCAGCAGGATAATGCACAGCCCCATGTTGCAAGGATCTGTACACAATTCTTAGAAGCTGAAAATGTCCCAGTTCTTGCATGGCCGGCATACTCACCGGACATGTCACCTATTGAGCATGTTTGGGATGCTCTGGATCGGCGTATACGACCGCGTGTACCAGTTCCTGCCAATATCCAGCAACTTCGCACAGCCATTGAAGAGGAGTGGACCAACATTCCACAGGCCACAATTGACAACCTGATCAACTCTATGCGAAGGAGATGTGTTGCACTGCATGAGGCAGATGGTGGTCACACCAGATACTGACTGGTATCCCCCCCCCCAATAAAACAAAACTGCACCTTTCAGAGTGGCCTTTTCCAAAGTTTGATGCACATAAACAATGTCAAATGTATATGTGTTTAATTCTGATGTGCCATTATTACGGTGTACTTGTCTGTGGTAATTGGAGTGTAGACGTAATCTCGTTGTTGCACTCGTGTAATGACAATAAATCTCATCCATCCATCCATTTAGGAATGTCCAGTTCTTCTTTTAGGCTCACCACAGTAGATCAACCATTTCCATCTCACTCAGTCAAGGGTACAAGAAAGTGTAACAGATGTACGCGTGTCCTGATGGCGTGTGTTTCTGTATCCGCTTGTGGCCTTACAGCTGGTGCAGGATGAAAATTAAACATTGACACACACATATGACATGGGTGGGTGTGCAGATGTACACAATCTGCCTCCAGGTGGCACAAGAATGAAAACTGCAGAAGCTATAGTTTTCCTTGTCTATAGGTGGCACTGCTCTTTTTTATAGTATGGTGTCAGACAGGTACCTGGTGGACTAAACTGTTAGTCGTACATTATGTTCTTGTTTACTACTCAGTGTAGCAACAATACTTGTCTGTGTTTGGTGGTGTTTAGCTTTATTTTCTCTTGTTACATCGTTATATATTTTTAAAATGGTCTAAACTATTATGGGATACATGCTGTTGCAGTACCAATGTCCTAACTGTACTTGTATCATGCATAGGAAATAAACTTGGATTTAACGACACGTGAGTTCGTGGTTTGACCTTGCTGACCAGCTGCAGCAGCTGTAATGGGAGGCTGGTTTGTGCTGAGAGACAAAGAAATGGTAGAACAAAAAAGCAGCAGCATGCCGCGATGGACAGATGGAGACCTTTTCATCCCTTTGCATATGTGCAGTGACACATGTATGCACAGTCTGACTGTTTTCTTTCAGCAGCATTGTTGCTTGTCTCTGTCCCTGATCTTCATCAGTATTCCAGAGGAGTAAGCCATGTTGCGTAATGAGCACATCGACACATATGGGAGCAGCCATATATTACGTAACCGTAGCAGCTTCAAAGTCGAGTGTGTATGTACAAAAAGGATGCAAGGGAGGTTCTGTGGGAATTAGGAGAGAGGGAAGGCCAGATAGAAGAGAGGAAGCAATGCTGGACAGGGCAAAGGAGGGAAGGAAATTTGTTGAAGAGGAATAGGACAGATGAGGGAAACATGGATGAAGAAGGGGATGAAAAGATGAAGCAAGATATGAGCGCAGGAAAGAAGGATGCATCGTGAAGGATGCATGCTAAGCATTTGCCTCGTGAGGCATCCAAACCTCCATCTGGTTCCGATGGAGTCGGTACCAGGCAGACAGCTGAGAAGAGGATGATGAAATGTAAAGTAAGATCTGCTGGGACGGTTCCAGCTGAGGTGGGTGGTGAGCAATGTGGCTCCTCACCATTTGAGAATTTCATCTTTGAATTATTGATCAAACATCACTTGAATTTGTTTACAGCAACAGCAGGGCTCACCACTCTGGCTTTTAAATCTGAAGCTTTTCACAGGAACACAGTCGTCTGCTTTTCACATTTTCTCCATAACTGTATTTTTAATAAATTAAACTCTATGAAAGTGCAGTGTTCATTAACATGTAATCTGTGAACAGTCATATTGTAGATATTTCAAATTAATTAATGACTACAGTCAGTAAATACTAAGAATGCCCTATTGGCTTGTGTGAAGTTACAGTGTATCCGTAAAGTATTCACAGTGCTCCACTTTTTATGCATTTTGTTATGTTACAGCTTTATTTCAAAATGGAGTAAATTCATTTTTTCTCCTCAAAATTCTACTCACAACACCCCATAATGACAACAAGAAAAGTTCCATAAGTGACAGTAGAAATAAAGATTGACCGATAGATTGAGAGCTTTGCCTTTTGGCTCAACTCCCTTTTTGTCACAACAGTACGGTAGAGTGAATGTAATACCATCTCTGCTGCGCCGATTTTCTGGTCAATCTCACACTCCATTGTCCCCCCACTCATGAACAAGACCCCAAGGTACTTGAACGCCTTCACTTGGGGCAAGACCTCATTCCCTGCCCAATGAGGGCAGTCCATTGGTTTCCTGCTGTGAACCATGGCCTCAGATTTAGAGGTGCTGATCCTCATCCCAGCCGCTCCACACTCAGCTGTGAACCAACCCAATGAGTGCTGAAGGTCACAGGCAGATGATGCCAACAGGACCACATCATCTGCAAAAAGCAGTGATGAGACCCTGAGCCCACCAAACTGAAGACCCTCATCTCGCCGACTGTGCCTCGATATCACAAAGATTCCATGGACAAACGAAGCAGAGGAAACATGACCCGGCCTGGAGGAACCCTGGGGCCCCCGTCTGGAGCCAGGCCTGGACAGAGGGCCTGTCAACAAGCGTCTGATGGCTGGGATCACCATGGAGCCCGGTCGGGCTCGGCCCAAGAAGGCAATCTGGACTTACCATCTCCACCCTGTGGGCTCACCACCCACAGGGGGAACCGCTGGAGTCAGGTGCGCTGTCCCATCGGTGGCAGTGAAAGTCGAGGGCTTTGACAGACTAGACCCAGGTGGCAGAGGCTAGCTTTGAGGGCGTGGAACATCACCTTGCTGTGGGGAAAGTAGGAGGAGCTTGTGTGGGAGGTGGATTGCTACCAGCTAGATCCGGTGGGCCTCAGCTAACGTTAATACAGTTTTGTTTACGTTTGTTGTTATATGTATTTGTTAATACCGTTATTGTAGGGTTAAACTATGCTATTGTACTTTATATGCTAGTTGTTGGCTTTATTTAACCTTGCTGGCTAGCAATTGTTGGCTGATTAACAGCTGATTTAACAGTAGCTCATCTAGCTATAGTTAGCTTATTTTCGTGAATTACATTTTTATTTTACATGGTGTAGATTTTTAATGATTCTTCAGTTTATGGGTTCTTTAATAGATATCTACATATAGTATCTAAGTTTGTGGTTTCCATTAGATAGCATATAGAATATGTATTTTGTCTTCCTATAGTAAGCTAGCAGGGTGAACTTTAGATAGATACCTAAAACACATTACATCATAGCTTCTGTTTCTATAATAAAATAACCATATTTATATCTTAGCCTACTAGCTATAATTTAAATTTTACTACTAGTCTACAGACTATACGTATAGCGTAATACAATCTTCTCCAGTATTAATATTTTGGGTTTTTTTTAACTAACTCCTATAATATTATGTAGTAACCTTATTTATTGTATATGTTGTTTATTACCCTTATTGTGTAAATATCACTTATATACATGATGTCTTTTTTCTTGAGCCGCTGAGAGTTCCCATGGGATAAAAAAGCTTTTCAACCTACCATTCCTGGTTCTCAAGACCAAGCACCTAAGTAGCTCTACTCTATTCTACTCTTCTATTCCTCTCGCTCTTTTTTTTTTAAGATATACCTTAGTACACACTAGTAGAGTTCTACCTTAGAATTGGAATGTATTATAGAAGACATACCTTACTGAATTTTCATGCACAGCTTCGGCTCCAGACCCACTCTCCTTGATAGGGGTTGCATACATACCAGCATTGTCAAATACCTCCGTTCAGCATCCTCATGACTGCATAAGCTCTTTCTCTGTATTTATTGATCTCAAAGGCAGATGATGTAGAGACATAAATCCAACTGTTGAGATAAAAAATATTCTCCAAGTTCAATTCTTTCACTATATTCACTTAGGTGTGTCCAGAGGTCACTGAAATCCTGGATCTTTGTCTAGATATAGAGCAATCACAAATCAAGACCTTCCAACTCTTCAGTCAACTTTACAAGTGCTGCAGTCATTGATTCCACAAAGATCACAGGATTGTCCACAAAGTCAAGGGCAGGAAAACGTTCCTCACCAACAAAGACACTTAAGCCACAACCCAACACCAAGTCCATTCAGACACTGAATAGTGTAGGATGCAGAACACATCCCTGTCAAATACCAGAACTCACTACAACAGAGGTCACCAACTGTACCCTCAAAGATCACCAATCTTACACTTTTTCCATTGTACCTGCTACAGTCATAGGTGATTAGTCAAGTCTGGGGTTTACTAGCTTGTGATTGGCTGAGCACACCTAGTATATTTACAATGGATGGAACAGGAAGAGTATAAAACATACAGGGCAGGTGATTTCGATTTCCAGAAGCAGGATTGGTGACACCTGCACTACAATGAAATCAGAGACTATGCCCCTGTAAGGCACAGCACTTACACTACCTCAGTATAGACAAGCTATGATGTTCAGCAATTTATTGTTATTGGGGATCTCACAAAATTCACAAGATGTCCCACAAGAACCCAGTCAACTTAATCTGGCAGTCTATGTGCACTCACTTCTTCTTCCTGCGTACAAAACTAGGCAGCAACTATGTCACAATTCGGTGGCTGCACGCTGCAGTTGTTTGTTGCTGTAGCAGGTGTACTCTCTGTCTTCCGTGTTGTGTTGTTGACTCCCCTCGGGAGGCAAACTCATGATCTCCGGTACGGGAGGCGGATGCTCTAGCCAGAAGGCCAAAACCCAAGCTCTGGCCCTGTGGCCATAGAGTCCTATTAGTGAGGTTTATTAACTACTATTGCACAGCGACTCCTGCTGGCCTCTGTCACACTTACATCATACGTGGTGTAACAAGGCTGTACCATTTCAAAGCCTTCTGAAGTGGCATATGTGTACAGCCTTCCTTCCCTTGAATACAAAGGATACAACAGGTGTATCTTTCATTGCCCAAACAATCCCATGAGTCACTGCAAGATTTTTTTGCTTTCAAAACAAAAATGGTTGGTAAATTTAAAAAACAAAACATAAGGACACATTTAGGTGCCATATATACAACTGTAAACAGTATAAAAAAGTAGTGAAAAATTATTACTGAAGTACTGGTTACATCCACTACACTAGGTTGTCGGGTGCAGCTGTCAAGGTTGATGGGTGACGAGGACAGTGTTAGATAATATCTGTGCTAGTTCTTTATTTTATGTTAGCTATCAAGTATTTGTGTTATTTGTTTGGAAGTTCTGAGAAATATAAGTTAAGTTTTACTTCATCATGTGTCCAAGTTTCAGACACAGGGAGATCTTCCCCTGTTGGCGAAAGCCAGTAATATTAGAAATGTGAGACTAAACCACACCCATTGTCAAAACCCAGAAGGTATAAAAAGTGTTGTATGACTCATTTTAGGGGGCCTTCACAAGATGTACACTGTCTGTGAGGGTCCCAGGCCTGGTTTTTGATGTCAATCAATCAATCAATTTTATTTATATAGCGCCAAATCACAACAAACAGTTGCCCCAAGGCGCTTTATATTGTAAGGCAAGGCCATACAATAATTACGTAAAAACCCCAACGGTCAAAACGACCCCCTGTGAGCAAGCACTTGGCGACAGTGGGAAGGAAAAACTCCCTTTTAACAGGAAGAAACCTCCAGCAGAACCAGGCTCAGGGAGGGGCAGTCTTCTGCTGGGACTGGTTGGGGCTGAGGGAGAGAACCAGGAAAAAGACATGCTGTGGAGGGGAGCAGAGATCAATCACTAATGATTAAATGCAGAGTGGTGCATACAGAGCAAAAAGAGAAAGAAACACTCAGTGCATCATGGGAACCCCCCAGCAGTCTAAGTCTATAGCAGCATAACTAAGGGATGGTTCAGGGTCACCTGATCCAGCCCTAACTATAAGCTTTAGCAAAAAGGAAAGTTTTAAGCCTAATCTTAAAAGTAGAGAGGGTGTCTGTCTCCCTGATCTGAATTGGGAGCTGGTTCCACAGGAGAGGAGCCTGAAAGCTGAAGGCTCTCCTCCCATTCTACTCTTACAAACCCTAGGAACTACAAGTAAGCCTGCAGTCTGAGAGCGAAGCGCTCTATTGGGGTGATATGGTACTATGAGGTCCCTAAGATAAGATGGGACCTGATTATTCAAAACCTTATAAGTAAGAAGAAGAATTTTAAATTCTATTCTAGAATTAACAGGAAGCCAATGAAGAGAGGCCAATATGGGTGAGATATGCTCTCTCCTTCTAGTCCCCGTTAGTACTCTAGCTGCAGCATTTTGAATTAACTGAAGGCTTTTCAGGGAACTTTTAGGACAACCTGATAATAATGAATTACAATAGTCCAGCCTAGAGGAAATAAATGCATGAATTAGTTTTTCAGCATCACTCTGAGACAAGACCTTTCTGATTTTAGAGATATTGCGTAAATGCAAAAAAGCAGTCCTACATATTTGTTTAATATGCGCTTTGAATGACATATCCTGATCAAAAATGACTCCAAGATTTCACACAGTATTACTAGAGGTCAGGGTAATGCCATCCAGAGTAAGGATCTGGTTAGACACCATGTTTCTAAGATTTGTGGGGCCAAGTACAATAACTTCAGTTTTATCTGAGTTTAAAAGCAGGAAATTAGAGGTCATCCATGGCTTTATGTCTGTAAGACAATCCTGCAGTTTAGCTAATTGGTGTGTGTCCTCTGGCTTCATGGATAGATAAAGCTGGGTATCATCTGTGTAACAATGAAAATTTAAGCAATGCCGTCTAATAATACTGCCTAAGGGAAACATGTATAAAGTGAATAAAATTGGTCCTAGCATAGAACCTTGTGGAACTCCATAATTAACCTTAGTCTGTGAAGAAGATTCCCCATTTACATGAACAAATTGTAATCTATTAGATAAATATGATTCAAACCACCGCAGCGCAGTGCCTTTAATACCTATGGCATGCTCTAATCTCTGTAATAAAATGTTATGGTCAACAGTATCAAAAGCAGCACTGAGGTCTAACAGAACAAGCACAGAGATGAGTCCACTGTCTGAGGCCATAAGAAGATCATTTGTAACCTTCACTAATGCTGTTTCTGTACTATGATGAATTCTAAAACCTGACTGAAACTCTTCAAATAGACCATTCCTCTGCAGATGATCAGTTAGCTGATGTGACCTTTAATAAACTCAAAATGAAGAATACAATGGTTTGGTTTTTGGTAAGGGGCAGAATCTTGCATAAAAGAAACGGGTAAAAATAACAATAGCTTATGTGAAAACTAATGATGCAACAGGAAAAAACTCCATGGGCGAGATTGTCTCAGCTCAGAGCAGTTAGTTTTGGCCTCAGCTGTCTGAAGGGCTGAAGCCTGAATAGATTCATGAGACACAGCCCTTAGCAGTGTGCAAACCCTGAAATTGGGACACAGCCGAGATCAGCCAAGTGTTGAGTCAGCTCAAAGTATTGGGACAATATGCACTCACGAAGCTAGACTACGGACTATGAATGACTTCCCTGGGAGTGATGCAAGACTGCTCTGGTCGATGAATGGCAAATACAGTAATTACCACTGAATTCTGTTAAGAACGATCCATGCAGGTACCTTGCTCAGTAGAGAGATAATACACCTGATGTTAAAATACAGATTTTACATTTAAAGCTAGACACACATCTAGTTAATTACTGTTGGACAAAAGCTGAAGTTTGAGTTTCAATTTTAGATTAAAGGCTTCCACAGTCAACAACCAGAAGTGTACTTTTAAAGCTGGATAGTCACATTTCTATCTGATGCCTCCAACAACTTTGTGAGTTCCTTAGTTGTTATGTTGAGGTTACCATAAGAGTGTTCCATGATGCATAACACAAAATAGCTGATGCACATCCAAAATTTCCTTGTAACTATCCGATCTTAACCTAACTGCTTTTCAAAATGGCAAAATGTCCTTGTATTTGGTAAAATATCTGATCTTTTTACAACTGTCGAATTGATAAAACCATCTGATCTTTTTATAGATGTTTAATTGATAAAACCAATCAGCATGATGGAACACTGTTTTATTGCGTGACACTACATTACAGACAAACACACACTATAAGATTTCTACATAACAACCATGAACGCAACACGGACATACGCCCACCTCACTTTGCAGCCATCTCATATAGACACTGATTCAAGCCAGGTTAAGGACTGCCCATATGGGGTGGCTTAGGCTGAAGGAATAAAAGGTAGCATAGAGAGGAAATCTGGGTTCTTTGTTCCAGGTAAAGACACAGACAGAGTGAACACAATCCATTTACTGTTCAATTCTTTTCAGAGATCACTCACTGTGATAAAAGAGCCTAACAGTTACTATTAGAACAAAAGTTTCTCAGTTTCTGGCTGTTCATTTTAGACCTCCTTCATCAATGATATAAAGTCTGAATGTCCCAAGATTTCATACACACACTTATATACTTATCAGTACTATTTTTTTGGTAAGGGAGACCAAAATAGTATAAGGTCCTAGAGGTGTTTTACTAGATTTAGGTCAGGCCAGCGTGGGGGCCAGTCAATGGTATTAATTTCCTCCTTCCTCCAGGAACTGCCTGCATATTGTCACCACATGATGCTGGGCATTGTCTTGCACCAGGATAAGCCCAGGACTCGGTGCACCAGCGTGTGGTCTGACAATGGATCCAAGGATTTCATCCCGATACTTAATAGCAGCCAGGGTGCTGTTGTCTAGCCTGTGGTGTGTCCTTCCAGGCATATGCCTCCCCAGACCATCACTGACCCAACACCAAGCTGGTCATGCTGAATGATGTTGCAGGCAGCATAACGTTCTCCACATGACGGCGTCTCCAGACCATTTCATGTCTGTCACATGTGCTCATATTGAACCTGCTCTCATCTGTCAAAAGCACAGGATGCCACTGGTGGACCTGCAAATTCTTTTGTTGTATGGCAAATGCCAATCAAGCACCATGATGCTGGCCAGTGAGCACAGGGCCCACTACAAGACGCCAGACCCTCAGGCCACCCTCATGAATTCTGTTTCTGATTGTTTGGTCAGAGACATTCACACCAGTGGCCTGATGGAGGTTATTTTGTGGGTCACTGGCAGTGCTTTTCTTGTTCCTCCCTGCACAAAGAGGTCCTGCTGATGGGTTAAGGAGCTTCTACGGCCCTGTCCTGGAATCTCCTTCATGCTCTTGAGACTGTGCAGTGAGACACAGCAAACCTTTGGCAAATGACACCTATTAATGTGTCCAACTCCTGGAGGAGTTGGACTACCTGTGCAACCTCTGTAGGATCCAGGTACCGCACCAAGCTACCAGTAGAGACACTGACCTCGAGTGCACCTGTTGTTCATTTCATCAAAACAGCTGAAACTGACTAACAACCTCCCTCTGCTTTTAACTAACTACATCAATATTCCAGAAGTTGAATCGATTTGATGCAATACTCTGATTAAGAGTGTTCCTTTAATTTGTTTGAGCAGTATATTCCTTGAAACCCATAAAGCAGTGTCCCACACAAGGTTGGTTACACTCACAACCAATGAGGATGACACAATCACCTTATTTTCCATGCTTATTGTTTTGCCAGTCTGTTTTCTTTTTATTACAAACTTAAAAAAGAATCTGATACAATAAGAAACTGCAGTAGTAACTCCCCATTCCTGAGGGGCGGCACAGAAAACAGGTCATTGCATTTCAGTAGTGAAAGATTCATTTTACATCTACAGGGTGTATAGATCAGATACAAAATAGGAAAAAAAATAAAATACAGGCAGAAAAAAAGCACAATTTTTTATACATTATCTGAACGTTTTAGTTATGTATATTTTACTTTTAAGTGTTAAATCTTACACTGAAAATAAACTTCTTTTATGAGAAAGTGCAAAGTAAAATGCACACAATGATGTAAGCAAGGACATCAGAATAGAAAATTTTAATTTTTCCTCTCAATTTACAACCCTGATTGTAGAATAGCCTGCTTTTGGAGTAGTTTAAAATTGGGTGACTAATTGTTTTTGTATATAGTAGTTTAATGCATTTTAGTAACTTTTGATTACACATCTATTGAACAAGTAATTCTGCAATTTTCAACCTAGGCTCTATTTTTTAATGGTTTTGAGGTTCATCTTTTCTCTCTGGACAATATTAATTTAACTGGTATAGTATTGAGTCAGAACACAAACACCGTCACCAGCTACCCTGCTAAATGTCAGATTACAGAGTTAGCTGCTTTATTTTAACCTCATAGCGGCACTGCGCTCCGCAGTCGTTATAATTTGTTTGCAGATGAAGAGCTTTGTTACATTTAACTCTGTAGTTATCCTCATCATGCTAACAGACACTTCTAATTTAATTTTTTTTTTTTGCCTGTTTAGAGGCAACAAGAAGCAGTTTACTGAGCTCTTTCTATTAGCTGGGAGGAAATCGGTCCCTCGTACCACCCATCAAAATCCCCCCCCGTCTCTGCAATTTTAATACAGAAAATATTGGGATGCAATCCAAGTCTACTTGCTCTTTATCAAAGATTATATACATACATACATATATATATATATATATACACACACATGTATATACACACACACACAAAACACCCTCCACTGTAATTTTGACATGTATTTTAGGCATATACGCATTTAAATAAATGAATGAAACTTTTTTGACTGAGTGCCATAAAAACTTATTTTGGGGAATTTGTACACGAGATGAGCTTTTGTTTTATATAGTGTGTGCTAAAACCCAAAATATACAGACAAAGATAAAAGCTAATTTATATTATGCTGTTGTCCTCTCGGCTGCTCCTGTTCTGTGTTCGGGGGTCGCCACAACGGATACAGCCAGATCCGTATTGGTAGCTGGCACAAGTTTTCCGGATGCCCTTCCTGACGCAACTCCATTTCTACCTGGAAAACACACACAGCCGCTGATGTTCCAAAGAGGTCTCCCATCCAAGTACTAACCAGGTTCTGCACTGCTTAGCTTCTGAGATCTGACGGGATCAGGCTGACACAGAGCAGACCGGCTGCAAAAACTAATTTATATTATATGGGATTAAAATTTTGTGTTTTACAAAAATGTGGCAATTTACGATTTCATTTAAGTAGTCAAAACATGTATTGCATCCAAATGTTTTCGGGGGGTTGCAAAATACGCAAAGGACCCACTTCTGGCCCACGGCCTGCTAGTTTACCCATTATATAGCAGTGACAGTGTCGGCATTCTAAAAATCAGTATTTCAGCAGGTTTTTTTTTTTTTTTTTTGTCCTAAGTGAACGGCTGAACCCCACAACTAGTGAAAATGGAGCCCAGGTTCCCATTTTATGTGGTGGTCAGTGAGCTCTGGAACACACACCCATTTAAAGTTATGGAGACAAAAAAAAAGAAAAGAAAAAAGTCTGGAGTTTTGATCAGTCATATGACAAAAACTGAAGCTCTCAAATTTAGCCCTTCCCCCCTTTTGTTGCAGGCCATCTCAACCAGGGCTGACTTACTGCATATTATAATCACATTCACTTATTCCATTCTCTCCCAAACCTGCTGCTATAACACTGTTTTTGCCTCCTCTCTTGAGAAGTACAAGCCACTTTATTCCTTCAAGGTAGTTTAAATTGTGGTAATAATTGTTACTGGTGACTAGAGAACATGTTGGAAAGGAAAGAGGTATGAGTGTAGTAAGACAAGTATCGGTGTAAAGATCAGGTAGGATTTACAAAAAAAAAAAAAAAAAAAAAAGATTGGGTGGTAGAAATTTGCTGAAATCAGAACTATCATTAAAACTCGAACAAAAAGAAAAAAAAGTGACAAAGCTTATTCCTGGCACAGGAATAAACAAGAAGGGCGGCTGCATGATAATATCCTTACACATGGAAATCTAATCATAGCAGCAGTTTTCCCAAATGTGAAATGTATGGGAATTTTTTATTTTTTTGGTTTTAAAACTTACTACGGGATTGAGGAAAACCTTCCTGACAGACTGCCCCAGACAGCACAGAAAAGTGATATTGGCCATCTTTTCCTACAAATCCCCACTGTAAACATTCACATCTTCAATGCCAAATCCAACTTGAATACATTTACCCGTCTGTTTATGAGACAAATGCTGTACAAGGTACAATACACATTCACTTTAATCTACACATCTTTATTTTTGTCTCAACTTGCATATATTCATATCTTCTGAAAAAATAACTTCAGCATGTAAGAAATTAAACCAACAATCAACATAAGAACATTTTATATACATATTCCTGGACTTAGTCAATTATACAAATGTAAGTTATAATTTGGAAAAAACAAAAGTAGAAATATTGGGAGCAGGGGATACAAAAAAGGAGGTATAAATGAGTCCTTTCATCACAATCATAGCACTAATAGAGATATGTACCTCCCCAACCATCAGTTTGTAAACAAAAAATAAATTCAAATTAATTTTTTGCATGACTAATATGCATGCATGACAAGTCGTCACATTGTAATACCAGTGAACACAAGTCAGGTTTCTTTTGTTGGGAGCTTTATACAAACACATTTATAGTAAAGAGTCTAGAAAATATTCAAATAGACATCTCACAGCATCATGACATAAAAAAGTCCCCTCTGAATCTCTAAAGCATTTCATGACAGCTGAATTTAAAAAAAAAAAAAGTGCCAGTACCAAAGTGAGGCCAAAGGAATGAGAACTTTTAGCTCCCGTGTCTGTGGAAAACACAGCACCAGGGGCCCAGTAATAAAGTGCTGGACAGCTCAAAGGGACATTTTAGAGGTGGAACTGTAACCCTTTCTTCCTTGGAGGGACAAACAGAAAAAAGTACTACTGTCAGACATCGCGGCCAGTCTGAGATCCTGCAAGCTTCCCAGAAAGCACACATCAACTCGTCTTTGCATCTCTGCCCATATCACGGTCTACTGCATATTGAAAAAGAGAAAACAGCCTGGATTATACAAGTGTGGCTTCTCTTTGTAACAACAACAAGAACAGAAATCGCTAAGAATTTCAAGAGGGAATAGTGCGAGGCCTTTGGCTCCAATATCATTTACTCACCAGAAACGTGCTCTGGTTTTTAAACTCTCACTCTCATAAGCCAATACACCCTGGATGCCACCGAGGCAACAGAGCCCTTGAGCTGCATTTCTCTCCACACAGAGGGAAAACCTGGACTTCATAATCAAAGTCATGCTAAGCCAGTTATCACAATTCCTAATGATTAAACACTGCATCCCCTCATCTCCATCTCTGTTCACCTTCACACTCGACTGACTGAAGTATGCAAGTATGAATTTCTGCATATGCATCTACCCACATGAATAGAACCACTGCCTGCATGCATAACTGAAGAATCAGCATATTCTTCTTTAAAGCCTCATATGCTTTTCCCCAACACATCACACCCTTACAGTCCTTTTCTGCTCCCTCTGCCGCTCTCACTTCTTTTTAACCTACATCGTGTACACATTTTCCAACTGGCAATCTGTTTCCGATATGCACCCGGTGACAAATCAAATTGGCCCAGTGCATGAGTGTATTTCATGTTTAACAAGCCCACCTTGCCAACACTGAGCCACAACCGAACAACCAGAGCACCCCCACCCCCCGAGACAGTAGAGCTCCCCTGTCTGTATTTGTGGCAAGTAGGGCAGAGCAGATTGCAGAGCAAAGTGCTGAGCTCCCCACAGTCATCGTTCCCTGCACGACTTGGCAAGGTCCTTTTTCACAGCATGACAGCGCAGTGGAAAAATGGAGCTATACTAGAACCGGGCCCATTACAGTGCAAGTCTAGAAAAAAAAAAATATCAATCTCTCACATTAACATTCAATGCAAAATAATAAGAGACAGGTAGAAATGAACTTATTCCAACCAAGCCCCTATGACCACAGCCGCCACCACTCTAAAGGTGCCTTGACACTTGCACTGCCACGCAATTCATTGTGCCAATTAGGGATGCACCAATCCACATTTTTTCCACTTCCGATCTGATCCCGATACCTGAATTTGGATATCTGCCAATACTGAAACTATTCCGATACCAGAGCTCTGTTTGCTTTAATATTATCATTATATGAGGATATTTTGTATTCCCAGTTATACAGCTTCATGATGAAGTGTTTAGAGGAGGACTTTCTTAAAAAGGAGACCTGAAAGTTCCGCTGCCAGAAGGTACAAGATGCAAGCCTAGATATATTCTCTCTCTCTCAGCAAGTGTTAGAGTAAAAAAATAAAAATGAAGTCCTCTCCCTCTCATGCGCATGCTCTCCCTCAGTTTTCCTGCTAGAGCAAAAATGCAGCTTTTTGGAAACAAAGCCTTTCAACTGTAAAATAAACCGTAAATTTCTAAATGTATCATCAGCTACACTCACACAAGGAATGCTGGATTAATACTGAAGGATTCTGATGGAGTTTTATCCCATTCACCGGATAGAAACTCTGTTCAACTGCTCTCTGAGCTGCCGATTCATAGCGTTTCACAGCCTTGGGACGCTGAAGCAGCTGATTTTTCAGTACACATTTTCAGCAACAATTCAGTTTATTTTTGGAAAATCTGTGCTTGGCGGCACAGACAATATGAAACAGAGCCAGCAGAAATTTGCTGCCACCCGTGAATAGAACACTGCGGAAAAGACCTCTCTCAAACATCTTGGCTTCAGTTCAACCCCCCCCCCACCCACTCAGAGAGCCAGCAGCACTTGAAGTTTCACAGATGTGGCTCCTCTCCGGTACTGGAAAATGCTGCAGGTTGCACTGGTATTTTCCAATGCTCGAATTACGTTGGTATTGGAAGCAGATACTGATATTGGATTGGATCGGTCCCATCCTTAGTGCCAATGCCACCTGCTGTGTCCCGCTGGATGCTGCGCTTTGTGCCACTGGGTTATATAAAATAATTAATAATAATTTTGTAGCAGATTAATCATTTGCTCTCAGAGTTTGTCTGATGAAAACACCTCTAAACTTTTCTGGAATCACGGAGGAATTTTCTATAGCTGCAACTTTTGATGATGTGGAGAACACATATGGAATCTAGAATTTAAAAGATAATTATTTATATTGTAATGGCTTGGTAAAACAGTTGCATTTTCATTAATTCTTATGAGTATCTGTAAAATTATGTTTACGATAGATTGAACATGTCATAATAAATTCGTATGAGCTGCACTGGGGTGTGACGCGCTGACGCAATGATTCCCACTGACATTCAATGTTTTTTAGTTGTCTGCGCAATGTTCAAATAATTAATGCGTGCCAGAGATTTTGAACATTTCAAAAAAAAATAAAAAATTCAGCACTTGCATGAAGCTGCACACAGTTTACTCTCTGGCATGGTAGATTGCGTATCAGTGTGTGGATCAAATTTGTGCAAGTGTCAAAGCACCATAACAAGCAATATGGAGATTTAACTAATACAGAACAGAGGCAGGGTAGGATTGAGAGTTATGGCGGAACAAAAGAAAATATACCAACTATTCCATGATCAAAACATTTTAAACCTTTGTAGTAAAACTAATTTCCAACTTGTATTGAAACAATTTGTTAGAAAATTTTATATATTAGGGAGCATCACTGTCTAATACCCATCTCTTGCTACAGTGATTCTCATGTCAAATGAAGGCTTAGTTGGCCAGTACAACAGGCTGGAAGGACTGGCTAGGATATTGTAGGTTGTAGCTTCCTAAACCTTCCACAAATGATGGCTTCTCCATGTAGGACATTCCCCCACTGTTGCCGACAATGCCCACACTCTGAGCTGGAGGAGGGCTCGAGAAGGGGTCAAATGATGGATGGGAGCTGAGGGAGTGATTCGGTTGAAAGGGGCCAGCGTGAGGTTGCAGGGGTTGGGTGTCAGCATCAAAGTAAAGGGGTCCTGGAGATCCTGGATAGACAAACTCTTTGGCATTAGGGGACAGCTGAGCGGTAATAGGGCCGCCGAGGGAGTGCAAGGAAAGAGACAAGGGCTTGTACTTCAGAAGCTCTGGTGCTGAGATGGTGGTAGGAGAGCGGGAGAGCATCCTTTGGGTGGGAGGCACGGTGGAGCTAGCTGCTGACCCCGATGCACTGCATTTCTTCATCTTGGTGGAGCCAAATTTAGTGGCAGCAAAGCTGGCAGTGGTGAAGGTGATTGGTTGAGGACGGGCAGAGGGTAGAGCTGAGGGTGTTTGCTGAGCAGAGAGGAACGGCAGCCCACCATTTGGAGGAGAAGGGGTGGAGGTATTGGAGGAGTGGACAGCAGGGTCTGTGGGCGTGCTTGAGCTGGGGTAGGTGAAGAGTCCGGGGCAGGACTGTGCTGACAGCAGTGTAGGAGAGCTAGAGAGTGGGGGCATTACAGCAGGGGATGCCTGGTTTCCAACTGGCACAAACACCTGAGCTTCTGGGTTGAAACCCACATTCTTGGCCTCTTCCACCTCTGTGTCTTCTTTATCTTCCCTAACCACTCCTTCTGCCCTGTCACTCTCACACCCCAGGCCAGGAGGATCCTCCAAGTAGAGCACCTTAACAGCCCCCTTTTCTCCAATCTGATAGGAAACCTCGTAAGGGTCAATCCACACACTGAGCTCTGCAGGAACATTTGCACGTACCTCCTCTGTGTCTAGTCCACTTCTCTTGGCAGCCAACTCTACCACAGGGTCCCTTGGTGCTCCCAGGTGAATGCAGCGAAATGCGGAACCTCGTAAAGGAGCCTCGGGGTACCAGTGCCCTTCAAAACGTGACACGAGTATCCTTTCCAACTCCTCTCCAAATAAGTCAGCTCGACGCCGAGGCAGCTTGTTGTACAGATAGGACACGATGAAGTTGAGGGCAACCTTCACTTCTAAATGCATGGTTGCACCAGTCACCTTGAGAGCAAAGTGTTTAAGTGCTGAATGTCACAAAAAACAACTCTGGAAAAGGAGTGTTTTCCTGCTGGCTTATTGAAAAGTGACTGATGCTTTTATCATCACCATGGCAAACAAACAAACAAACAAACAAACAAAAAAAACCTTGAAGACAGGCTCAGCAGGTTGCTTTTTTCATCAGGATGTCTTATGTCTTCAGATCCCAACTGTGAAGAATAAAACAGAAGGCTGCAGTTATTTTCTTTGCAAGAACAGAGGAACTTTTGAAAGAGATCAAGGGAGACTGATCAAAGGAGAAGGGGGTGGGAAACAACTAACTGTAAACCACTAATCACACAGATTAATCGCTTAAGGTTGTAGAAAGCCTCAGTTGAACAGAATCTAGAGTACGTGTATGCCACTGCAATATCTAAAGATGTATTTAAACCAGTGTTATTTGCATTTATATTACATGCTCAACACCAGCACTGCTAAACCTTTAAAGATGCTTTTCGCCACTTGTACTGCAACGTATTACCGTCCATGAGTTGTTTACAAGGGCAGTACTCGACAATGTTGAAGCACAAAACAGCACAAATGCAGAACAGGTGGCTCTATGGCATAGGAGTCAGACTACCTATATAGATTAGGGTTTGACTTGGTGTGTACTTCATTTGACCAGTCTGTCTTTCAACTACAGTCTACTCAGCTCTAAACAGGTACCAGCCTTTGCTGGAATGTAACACAAAACAGACTGGCATCCAGTCCATAAACTCATTCACTTCACATTACAGTGTCCAGGAAAAACCAGTAAGCCCTATGGCTTACTTCCACAAAACACCTTCCAAATTGCAGCTTTCAGTCCCATGTAATTAGTCTTCCCTTCTGAAAAGTACAACCCCAATTCCAATAAAGTTGGGACATTGTATGAAATGTAAATAAAAAACAGAATACAATGATTTGCAAATCCTCTTCATCCTATATTCAGTTGAATACACCACAAGGACAAGATATTTAATGTTCGAACTGATAGACTTTTTTGTTTTTGTGCAAATATTTGCTCATTTTGAAATGGATGCCTGCAACACATAAAAAAAAAAAAAAAAAAAAAAAATAATGGACAGGGGCAACAAAAGACTGGGAAAGTTGATTGATGCTCAAAGAACACCTGTTTGGAACATTCCACAAGTGAACAGGTTAATTGGAAACAGGTGAGTGTCATGATTGGGTATAAAAGGAGCATCCCCAAAAGCCTCAGCCATTCACAAGCAAAGATTGGGTGAGGATCACCACTTTGTGAACAACAGCATGAAAAAAAAAAAAAAAAAAAGTTCAACTGCAAAGAATTTAGGGATTCCATCATCTACAGTCTGTTGCTCTATAAAAAAGCCCTCCGTAAAGCTAGGACATCTTTCTACTCATCACTAATTGAAGAAAATAAGAACAACCCCAGGTTTCTTTTCAGCACTGTAGCCAGGCTGACAAAGAGTCAGAGCTCTATTGAGCTGAATATTCCATTAACTTTAACTAGTAATGACTTCATGACTTTCTTTGCTAACAAAATTTTAACTATTAGAGAAAAAATTACTCATAACCATCCCAAAGACGTATCGTTATCTTTGGCTGCTTTCAGTGATGCCGGTATTTGGTTAGACTCTTTCTCTCCGATTGTTCTGTCTGAGTTATTTTCATTAGTTACTTCATCCAAACCATCAACATGTTTATTAGACCCCATTCCTACCAGGCTGCTCAAGGAAGCCCTACCATTATTTAATGCTTCGATCTTAAATATGATCAATTTATCTTTGTTAGTTGGCTATGTACCACAGGCTTTTAAGGTGGCAGTAATTAAACCATTACTTAAAAAGCCATCACTTGACCCAGCTATCTTAGCTAATTATAGGCCAATCTCCAACCTTCCTTTTCTCTCAAAAATTCTTGAAAGGGTAGTTGTAAAACAGCTAACTGATCATCTGCAGAGGAATGGTCTATTTGAAGAGTTTCAGTCAGGTTTTAGAATTCATCATAGTACAGAAACAGCATTAGTGAAGGTTACAAATGATCTTATGGCCTCGGACAGTGGACTCATCTCTGTGCTTGTTCTGTTAGACCTCAGTGCTGCTTTTGATACTGTTGACCATAAAATTTTATTACAGAGATTAGAGCATGCCATAGGTATTAAAGGCACTGCGCTGCGGTGGTTTGAATCATATTTGTCTAATAGATTACAATTTGTTCATGTAAATGGGGAATCTTCTTCACAGACTAAAGTTAATTATGGAGTTCCACAAGGTTCTGTGCTAGGACCAATTTTATTCACTTTATACATGCTTCCCTTAGGCAGTATTATTAGACGGTATTGCTTAAATTTTCATTGTTACGCAGATGATACCCAGCTTTATCTATCCATGAAGCCAGAGGACACACACCAATTAGCTAAACTGCAGGATTGTCTTACAGACATAAAGACATGGATGACCTCTAATTTCCTGCTTTTAAACTCAGATAAATCTGAAGTTATTGTACTTGGCCCCACAAATCTTAGAAACATGGTGTCTAACCAGATCCTTACTCTGGATGGCATTACCCTGACCTCTAGTAATACTGTGAGAAATCTTGGAGTCATTTTTGATCAGGATATGTCATTCAAAGCGCATATTAAACAATATGTAGGACTGCTTTTTTGCATTTACGCAATATCTCTAAAATCAGAAAGGTCTTGTCTCAGAGTGATGCTGAAAAACTAACTCATGCATTTATTTCCTCTAGGCTGGACTATTGTAATTCATTATTATCAGGTTGTCCTAAAAGTTCCCTAAAAAGCCTTCAGTTAATTCAAAATGCTGCAGCTAGAGTACTGACGGGGACTAGAAGGAGAGAGCATATCTCACCCATATTGGCCTCTCTTCATTGGCTTCCTGTTAATTCTAGAATAGAATTTAAAATTCTTCTTCTTACTTATAAGGTTTTGAATAATCAGGTCCCATCTTATCTTAGGGACCTCGTAGTACCATATCACCCCAATAGAGCGCTTCGCTCTCAGACTGCAGGCTTACTTGTAGTTCCTAGGGTTTGTAAGAGTAGAATGGGAGGCAGAGCCTTCAGCTTTCAGGCTCCTCTCCTGTGGAACCAGCTCCCAATTCAGATCAGGGAGACAGACACCCTCTCTACTTTTAAGATTAGGCTTAAAACTTTCCATTTTGCTAAAGCTTATAGTTAGGGCTGGATCAGGTGACCCTAAACCATCCCTTAGTTATGCTGCTATAGACGTAGACTGCTGGGGGGTTCCCATGATGCACCGTTTCTTTCTCTTTTTGCTCTGTATGCACCACTCTGCATTTAATCATTAGTGATCGATCTCTGCTCCCCTCCACAGCATGTCTTTTTCCTGGTTCTCTCCCTCAGCCCCAACCAGTCCCAGCAGAAGACTGCCCCTCCCTGAGCCTGGTTCTGCTGGAGGTTTCTTCCTGTTAAAAGGGAGTTTTTCCTTCCCACTGTAGCCAAGTGCTTGCTCACAGGGGGTCGTTTTGACCGTTGGGGTTTTACATAATTATTGTATGGCCTTGCCTTACAATATAAAGCGCCTTGGGGCAACTGTTTGTTGTGATTTGGCGCTATATAAAAAAAATTGATTGGTTGATTGATAATATAAATCAGAAAAATCAGAGAATCTGCAGAACTTTCTACACGTAAGCAGCAAGGCCGAAAACCAACATTTAATGCTCATGACTGTCGATCCCTCAGGTGGCATTACATTAAACCCAACATTGTGTAAAGGATCTTACCGCGTGGGCTCAGGAACACTTCAGAAAGCCATTGTCAGTTAACACAGTTCGTCACTACATCTACAAGTAGAAGTTAAAACTCCACCATGCAAAGCAAAAGCCATACACCAACAACATCCAGAAATGCCACCGCCTTCTCTGGGCTCAAGCTCATTTGAAATGGACAGATGCAAAAGTGTGCTGTGGTCTGATGAGTCCACATTTCGATCTATCATCGAAATGTAATCAGTGTATGCACTGCAAAAACTCTTAAAATATAACTGGAGAGGAAGGCATAAAAGCGGAAGAGTGACAAATCACAGCCTTTTGCTGTGTCCGATTTATTTAGCAGGTGCACGTCAGACTGCCATGTCTGAGCACGGTTTGAAGAAAAAAAAAAAAAAAAAAAAAAAAAAGAGAGTCTTTTAATACAGGAACTATGGTACCCACTTTCCTCAAATCAGTGAGTGTCAGTGGTGAACTTTAATGCCGTACTTCCGTTACTGTTCATGTCCAGACTGCTCTGACCTGTAGGTGGTGGGGTTTTTAATGTAAATGCATGGCCGTCGGACAGGACATTTTGTCCGATGTGAGCGATAAGCCGTTATACAAAATCTGTTATTTACAGTGTTTATTACATAGAAAACCATACAAAAATACTGGGACTTTTGGCCAGTGAGTGAGAATATCCAGTTTATTCGATGACAGTTTAGGTGAGTTTTACTACTCTGGCTTTTATTACTGTGATGTCATCAGTAACCCAACTGATGACCACATTCTACACCCATCCAGATGTGAAGAAGCTGTAGGCATCCAAACTTTTATATGCCTTCAGGGCTTCTCCTGTGTGGAATGTTGATAACGTAGTTGAAAATGTCTGGATACCAAGGACCCTTAGTAATTTTCCAGTCAGGCTGGGATTTGAACTGAGGATCTTCTGGTCTCAAGTCCAACGTTTTAACCATCACCTCTCCTACGTTGATATATACGTTGATCCTCTGTATTTTGTCTAAAAATCTCTTCTGATGTTCAGGATTGAGTGCTTTAGCTATGTCGGACAAATTAGCTTGGCTGTCCATCGACGATCCAGCATTGCTCATGCTGTGGTGGTCACAAAGCTTGCCGTCCAGTATGGCTGCGTACAAAAAAAACGCATGTTGCGTGTGACATCAGTGCACACGATCTATACCAAGGGGCACTACAAACTCAGAATGATAATATCCTGGAAAAGCATTGCTACAAAAAACACCAATATTTTCATCATTTCCTGTTGTCAAACAAACTGTAGCAAAAGCATAAGCTGCCAGTCCTCTTAAAAATGTTGTCAATTCAGTCAGAATTACAAAAACAAAACATGTATTTAAAGGCAGAGCTGTTATTCCCATTATAAATGCGAGAAGTGTCCCACAAATCTAGTTGGTTAAGAAGAAAACAACATTTATGGCAAACATACCATATTATACTTTATGACTGAACTGCAACAGGCATTGATATAAAACAAATGCTGCATGGTACAGTTTGGACATTTTTACAATCTGAATTGAATCTCATGTTTATAGCACACACAACCTTATTGCATTTTGTCAAAAATAAATATACAAATGATACAGTCGGGACATCACTGACAACATCCCACCGAGAGGAGACAGGTAAAATGGCAGGATAGGTTGCACAAGCTGTAGAACAACATTTCCCACCATGCAAAGCACAACACCACTCATCCCCCCCCACCCTGAAACATAAACAATTCACTAGCATTCGTCTCTCTAGAGATGGCATTCATCAGCTAAGATTAGAAAAGACTCCATTCAAATGTTATTGCAACACAGGATGTCGGATTTTAGGAATGACGTGTAAAAGGTGACATTGAAGGATATTTTTGTTGTTAGACCAGACTATGAATAAGGCCCGGCTTTACATTTTGGCTGCAAATTCTGACCATACATGTGTATTATGAAAGCGTTAAGTGAATGTAGAGAGGCATATTTGCATGCAAAATGACAAGCAGCTGCTGTTACAAAAAAATAACCACCACCCACTGCATTTGGATCAGGCATTATAAAGCCGTAACAGCATCCAATGTCATCAGAAACACACAATTAAAATATGTAGACCTGATGAGCTTCAATTGTAATAAAATGATCAAGATTTCAAGTTAGGACTCACTATTGAGCTCCTTGTGTTTCAGGATTCTTTTTTTTTCTAGGCCTGTTTTTGCAGGTCGGTGCAGCACCAGGATCTCCAGAGCTATTTTTATTTACTCATCATCACTGCTGTAAACCTGCATTTTTTTTTAAACCTGCATTATTTGTTTAAAAGCCAGCATCATATAAAGTCCAATCACGTCTAGTTGCTACCATGCAGCATTTATGCAATACATTGTGTTGTTTTGCTGCTGATCAAGTGAACAGCATCCAGAAAATAACTTTAAATGGTTTGTCATCTTTTGGATTATTTAGCAAAAATGTTTGTTAAATGCAAGAAGAGTTGTGAGGTGAGAGAAAAAAAAAAAAAAAAATTTGGAGGACAGGCTTAGACAGATGATTCAGCAGGGCATATGTCAGTCCAAAAGCACTGGAGCAGAAGGGACAGCTAGTTTAGCTGAAAACAGAGAATCCCTGCTTGCCAAATTGTCACTGGAAATCAAATTATGACGCTAATTAAGTGAAGTGTACTGACCGAGTATCTCCTCTCCAGCAAAAAGGCGCTTTGCCAAACAAATGAAGAAATGATAATACAGAGAGCAGACACATAGCAGCTGACTGGGCAGACTTCAGAGACATATATTCTTTATGCTCAGCATATTTGAACGATTAGCCTCCAACCGAACAGACACAAAAACTAACACGGGCCTTCAGGAGTTAAAATACAATTTGGCCATTTTGTTACTCGGTGTGGAAACTACTTACCTATCTCATGTAATGTGCCCCCGATGTTAGCTGCGGTTCGATTATATTTCCGTTTTACTTTCGAGGCGGACGTGCGGATGGAGATGGGGGGTGTCGATGCTCAGATGCTGGTTATGGATGATTTTCTCCTCCTGCTGCCCTACTTCTTTGATGTTTCCCAGCTTCTCCCCCAGCTGACAGTTTACATGGAGGATCCGGAAAAACTTTGCTGTTTGACAACCCGGCGTATTTATATCGTGTGACTCGCCCACACTCCCATGACGGCAGGAACTACTTTTCTTCCATTAGAAAAGGCGCTGTCCATTGGGCTTTAGTTTCTTTAGCGGAGCGATATTTGTAGTTTTCTGCAGTGTTGACAATTTGCTAAAAATACAAGCAGTGATAGCAACAGAGTCTCCATTGGTTGAGTTGGAGGAGGCTCCCGAGATTATTGGATTGCAGGAACCATTCAGCAACCTGCCTTTTAAAAGGGATTGTGGGTAATATAGTTCTTTTAAGAAAAGCAGTTTATTTTTTAAGAATAAGATCAACTTTATTCATCTTGAAGGAAATTATTTTTCCAGAGTACTGAAACAGTGACAATAAACAATGAGCAATGTTTTTTAAAGATACTTGCACAAGACAAGATTCACATAACTCTGAGTAATGCTGAATAACTCATTATTCATTATGTTCATGAAAATTCAGTAAGGCATATCTTATATATTATATTCCAATTCTAAGGTGGAACTATGCCAGTATACAAAGGTATATCTGAATATCTAAAAAGGAAGAGTAAACTAGGAGAGTAGAAAAGAGTAGAATAGAGCCACTTGGGTGCCTGGTCTTGAGAACCAGGGATGGTAGGTTAAAAAGCTTTTTTATCCCATGGGAACTCTCCCTACCCACCCAAGCAGCTCAAGAAAAAGGTATATATAATATAATAAGTAATAAGACATAAGAAGGATAAGACATCACAGGAGAAGATTGTTATCAAACACAAAGGAACCAACTATTTTGTAAGCTACAATGAATGTTGCTAAGGCCGGCTAGATAAGTTAATGTTGTTCATTATGTTATTGTTCATTATGTATTCATCTTTCAGAGGGGGGAGGAATTATACAGTCTAACTGCCACAGGTAGGAAAGACCTCCTGTGGCGTTCTGTGGTGCACCTCAATGGTCTTAGTCTGTGGCTGAAGGTGCTAAGACAGGATGTCAGTGTGGCATGCAGGGGTCCCAGATGCTGAGCAGTTTCCTCAACATCCTCCTCTCTGACACCTCCATGACACTCTAGCTCAACCCCCAATGCTAGTGTCTGTGCTGTCTTTTAATTTATTAATTGAGTCTTTTAATAATTTATTACAATGACATTCTTTCAACAACGTTAACCTTTTACTTTATTAAATTTGTTATGATTATATATATATATATATATATATATATGATTAAAAACTCTGGAATATGTCGCATTTTGAAAATGGATCAGATGTTTTTTAAAGTTCAAGCTTGAAAAAAATTAGAGTTATTATAATTATTTTCTTTTCAGTCCCACACATTTATATTTGCAGTTATTTTTGTGACTTTGTTTTATGGCTTTATTAATATAACTTATAATTCAAGCTTAAACATTCATTTTTAATAAAACATTTTTCAAAATGAACTTAGATATCAGTAAAGAAGAATGGGACTTAATCCTGGATCATACCAAAAAAATTTCAGTAACCATGCAAGAATGCTGAAATTCAAAATTCTACACCGTGTGCAAATTTCTCCCAACCAAAGACATCAGATGAATTAGCAACTTTCACCTCTGTGTTTGAATAGGAATGTATACACACGGTGTCTGGTCATGTTTAAAAATTCTGTCCTATTGGATGGACATTTTACAGGATATGGAAAAGATACTGAGAGTGTCTGAAATTGGACCCTTTATCTGTACTCTTGGGACAGCCAACTCAGAACATCATTGTTGACATCAGCTTGAAAAAACTCTACAATATCTTTGTGTATGGTGCATGGAAAAATATTTTCATGTCTTGGATAAACGATAAACCTCACTAAAACACCATGGCACAGAATCCTTATGGAATGCTTTCTGCTGGAATATCTGACTTGCTTGCTTCATTCCTCAAAGGGACAGTTTATGAGAATTTGGATTCCATATCTTTGTTTTACGAACTCTTTGGTTACCTCAATACTCTGACATTTCATCAATGACTGAAAATCTTTGGTGCTTGCTTGCAATAAGGTCACTGCTGGTTTCACTGTTTACTGCTTGATTACTCAATTTGTTCTTTTATCTTTGCTATAAACTTGTGCCGTGTAAGGTTTGCCTTATTTTGAACCATTTTGTTTTCCTTGTGATATGGACCAGGTGTTGTACTGAACCATTTGTTACAAAACTGTAATAAAATTCAATAAAAAAACAAACATTTCTTTAGGCTTAAACTTTAATTTGCACACACATACACACCTCTCTCTCTCTCTCTCTCTATATATATATATATATAAATTATATATGTCTGTGTGTGTATATATATATATATATATATATATATATATATATATATATATATATATATATATATATATATATATATATATATATATTTATGTGTGTGTGTGTGTGTGTGTGTGTGTGTGTGTGTGTGTGTGTGTGTGTGTGTGTGTGTCCAGTGGCGGCACCAGAAAATTTTTGTTGGGGGGGCTGAGGGGGAGCTGGTGTAAAAGTTGAAGGGGCTCCACAAAATGTCGTAGAAATGAACAATATATAGTAAATTGGTTTATAAATACCAAGGTATACATTTTAGTCACCCATGCTCTTCTAAAATGTGGTATCAATGCACACACACATTACTTAGAATGATTGCAAGTTCAGTAAACTTGCACACAGGTATACAAACTGAATTCATTGAAATGGTGCTCAAGACAATGCATGGAATCAATCTTACACAAATCGTCTATATCAAAGATTTATTGCCAATTTAACACCGAGGTCATAACCATTCAATAAAAGTAAGTAAAAGATATAGCCTGAGAAACTTAGTTGTAAACAATATACAAAAAAGTGATTCTTTATTAAATTTGTATACAATCTAGGTGGATCTTGGTGGATCACCGAACACACACATTCATCACTTTGCTCAGCTACGCAATACTGAGACATTCTCAGCGCAAAACTGCAATTGAGATCCACAAATATGTCAGTCACTATTCACATTATTGGCAGAATTATTGGGGGAGCTGAGGGGGGGCTTGGCTGATTATTTGCTCCCCCAATAAGCCCCCCCTTGGCACTGCCACTGTGTGTGTCCAATACATGTGGAAAGGAATGGATGGATAAAAACTGTAAATTCTAAGTAAATAATAATAATAATAATAAGAAGAATAATAATAATAATAGTAATAAATATTTATTTAATTTAATATAATTTTTTCCCTAAAGATGACAGACTTTAAATTGATGGTGATGCAAATGATGTTTTCTGAAACTTTGAACCCTTTTGAAACATTGTATTGGAAAATGTTTCACTATTCATAGGTTCATTCATAGGGCTCAAGGAGGGCATCTGCTGGAGAAGTAGCTGATGTGCAGTAAAAATTACACTTAGTTGTCCATTTAATTCTCCCTGCGATAGACTGACGTCCTGTCTCGGGTGTACCCGCCTCATGACTGCTGGGATAGGTTCCAGCTCCCCGTGACCCTTAATTGGAATAATCGGGTATAGAAAATGGATGCATGGATGTCCATTTAATTTAAAGTAGTGTAGATCAGAGGGTAAATGTTCAGTAATGATTTTCTGCACTTACAGGAGGATGAATGTCATTAGCCCTAATTGTAGTGTGTGTAATGTTATCTTTGATTGCACGTTACTATGTGATTTTCGTGTGGCATGGAACCATATGGTATAATTTTCTGGAATGAGTTAGATGAGGTAGTGCAAGTGTACTGGAGGAAGAAAGAGTGGTGACTAGTGGACTATGGTGGGCATTGGTGGAGGGGCCAGAGATGAGGCAGTAATGCGTAGGTACAGTGTGTTCCGGAGAGGAATGAGGAAAAGCAAATGGTGGATTTTGCAAACATAATGGAAATGGCTGTGGTGAATAAGTAATTTAAGAAGAAGGGCGATAAGGACAGCTTGACTATAAGGGTGGAGGAAGGCAAACACAAGTGGGCCATGTCCTGTGCAGGAGATACAACCTAAAAGAGATTGGAGACTGTAAGGTGGTGTCTCAGCAGCTTTGAATGGTGGTTTGTTGGATAACTTTTCAGGTGAAGAAGGAGCAAGAGGACTGTAAGGGCACTAAAGAAGGAGGACTGCTCTATGAAATTCAGGGAAGATGTGAGACAGGTGCTCGTTGTGGTGTAGAGATGCTGGAAGACTGGACAACTGCTGCAGAGGTGTTGTACAGGAGTCCAAGAAAAGAGCTACAGTGCAAGACAAAGAGAGAGGTGACGAAGTATATGAAAAAGGTGTATTGTGAACTGCATGTGAAACTGGATACTGATTGGCAAACAGAGAGGCCAAGCTGGAAAGGATGTGCAGCAGTTTCATCACAAGCTCGTGGATTTAGAGACAGTTTATGACATGTTGCAAAGAGAGGAGTTATGGTATTGTATGAGGAACAAAGAAGCATGTAGGGGAGGTGCAGGAGGACCATGAGAATGTTGTGAGGTGTGTGGTGATAATCATCAAGGGGTTGAAGGTGGACATGAGACAGCATCAATGATCAGCTCTCAGTCCTTTCTTGTTTTCAGTGGTGATGGACAGGTTGACAGACAAGATCAGACAGGAGTCTCCATGGACTCAATGTCCATTGTTCACTGTTCTTACCTAATATCCGTAATTTCTCCGAAAAATATTGGTCCTATCAATGCTCTGTTTTGGCAGCGTTCAATCTTGACCCAAGCATACCAAACGGCAAATCTCAGCTCTCCCCAGTTTGTTTGAAGGCACACACATGCACGCAGGCTCACATTCAAGTACACAGAGGGCACTTTGCTTTGATATTTAGATGATTTACTGCCCCCTGCTGGAATGGCTTGTGAGTCCAGAATGTAATTATCAACATCCATTGTTCACTGTTGTTAGCTAATATCCCTAATTTCTCCAAAAATATTAGTCCTATCAACATTCCATTTTGGCAGCGTTCATCCTGGACCCAAAATACATAAACATACTAAAACGGCAAATGTTAGCGCTGCTAGTTTCTCCATGATCAAAGGTACGCACATACATGTACGCACACATGCAACTTGGCTTTTAATATATAGGTGATTTATCGCCCCTGCTGGAATGGCGTGTGAGTCCAGAATTTAATTATTACCATCCATTGCTCACTGTTAGCTAATATCCATAACTTCTCTAGAAAATATTAGTCCTATCAACTTTTCATTTTCACGGCGTTCATTCTTGACCCAAAATACATAAGCATACCAAACAAAAAAATGTCAGCAGTCCCCAGTTTCTCCATGATCAAAGCCAAATACATGCATGCACGCACGCACAAACACAGAGGCCACTTGTCTTTTAATATATAGATATTTCATTTTCTACTGGTATTTCAAAGGAATTGCTTGTTCCAACTATTTTGATTTACTTACTTTATTGCCATCTTTCTAAAAAAACAAGATTCCGAGTTCAAATCACAAACCCCACATCTTTCTATGTGCTTTGAAATTTTATAATGCCAAGCAAGCAGTAGTGCCTTTGGTGGGCCATCAAATCTAGGCTTTAGAAATGAAAGAAACAATCTTATTTCAATAGTGGCAACCACACCTGCTCCTAATTTCCATCATCTATCCAATTACTTACAGCAAAGACAAAAATCTAAATTTACTCTCACGAATGAAACAACATATTTGAACAATTACAGCTTCCACCCAAAACAAGAGGTGGGTGGATTGATCCTAATATCGATACCAATGCTGGTATTGATATTGAGTGATCCTTGTGTAAAAAGATTGATACTCAAGCTTTTTTTTTCTCTCCCGCACACAGTGACTGCTGCGCACACAGATTCATCAAAGTCTGTCTTTAAGATGGAGCAGCGCACCCTTGTATTGTGGTTTGTCAGCCCTCTACCTCAGGAGATTATGTTTTAAGTTGTGTTTAGTGATATTTTTTTAAACAAAAATGTTGATTGTGATAATAAAGTATTTTGTTGTCACGTACAATGTTTGGCGAAATTCTATCATATGTCTTTTGGTACCTTTGGATCTATGAAGCTTAAATATGAAAACGTATCGGTATCGGTATCGATGATACTGGGCCTGTATTTACTTGGTATCGGATCAATACCAAAATTCCCGGTATCGCACACCTCTACCCCAAAACTGCTTGGAGTTACGTAGGTTTCCCGAATTGAACCAAGTCTCGGCACAAGCTCCCGGGTTCGACACGAGGTTCGAAACGTCACCGTCACACTTTACGTTCCCACAAAATGGCGGCTTACTGTCTGACTGTTACTAGGCTGCGGGTAAGAAAACACTATTTCTCAGAAATAAAGCTTTTGTTTGCATTGTAGCGGATTACACATGTACCAAATAAATACGTCGGTCGTGTTTTAGAAACGCCAATAATTATAATGTCGCGACAGTGTGTAAATGCTGCGTAAATTGTGCGCAGCACACAGGTCACACTGTCCCCGACGCTTCGTCACTGTGGTAAAGCTCTTCTTATTTAAGAGTATGAAATCACACCGCTGCAAATAACAGTGTACATTTTAGTCCATATCGACGCACCAGGTGGCATAAGATGTCCCAGTTGTCCAGGAGTTTGCAAGGTGAAGGCAAGGTTACTGCAGGAGTTTGGACTGTGCGCCCGTCACGTGACACTTAAAAACCCCCGGACATCCATCAACTGCAACACTGGCTGAGGGAGAAAATTGTTTAAGGGGGGCTGTGCAACTACTAACTACTTTCAGTAATCATGGTGCTGTGATTTGCCATAAACTGCAAGGAAGACATTGCCAAAATAAACAAATACGAGGTCTATTAGAAAAGTATCCGACCTTATTATTTTTTTCAAAAACCATATGGATTTGAATCACGTGTGATTACATCAGACATGCTTGAACCCTCGTGGGCATGCAAGAGTTTTTTCACGCCTGTCGGTTACGTCATTCGCCTGTGGGCAGTCTTTGAGTGAGGAGTCGTCCACCCGCTCGTCGATTTTTTTCATTGTTTAGGAATGGCTCAGAGACTGTTGCTTTGTTTGATAAAATTTTTTCAAAGCTGTAAGGCACAACTGAGTGGACACCAATAAATTCAGCTGGTTTTCGGTAAAAATTTTAACGGCTGATGAGAGATTTTGGTCTGGTAGTGTCGCTTTAAGGACGGTCCACGGCGCCTGACGGCGATCTGCGCTTCGAGGCGGCAGCGTCTCGCCGTTTCAAGTTGAAAACTTCCACATTTCAGGCTCTGTTGACGCAGTAAGTCGTCAGAGAACAGAGAACTTTCAGAAGAAGTCGGCATGAGGAGTTTATTCGGACATTCCATTGTTAACGGTCATTTTGTAATGAAAGAACGTGCGGGCAGAGTCGCATGTCGGGCCGGACCCGACCGCGGGGGGTTGCGACAGGAAAAACACCTCCGTTGGAAATCTTAACGGGCAAGTTGGAACATGCCCAAGCTGTTAAACAATTTCTCAGTTACTCACTTGTTGAAAGCCATTAAAAGCCGCCTGAATTCTACAAATGGTTTTCAACACGGAGGTGTTTTTCCTGTCGCGGCGCACACAGATTTGCCGAGTCGTCACGGAAACGACTCGGCGAATTTGCGCGTACGTCTTTCATTAAAAAAATGTCCTTAAACAGTGGAATGTCCGCATAAATTCCTCATGCCAGCCTCTTCTGAATCTTCTCTGTTCTCTCATGATGTCCTGGGTGAATTAAGCCTTAAATTAGGATGTTTTCAGCTCGAAACAGGCCGACGACAGCGCCTGGAAGCGCTGCAGGACGTCCCGCTCCGTGGGAAGTCCTTACACCGACAGAAACACCCCATAATCTCTCATCAGCCGTTAAACTTTTCACAGAAAACCAGCTTAATTTCTCGAATAGTGTCCACTCGGATATTCCTCACAGGTCCAGAAAAAATTTTGATAAAGCAACGCGCGCCGTCTCGAGCAGCGTGTGAAACAAAGGAATTCAGCCGAGAGGGCGGGACCACATCTCACTCAAGGCCTGCCCACAGGGAAATGACGTCACCGACACGCGTGAAAAAACTCACGCATGCGCACGAGGGTTCAAGCATGATTGGTGTAATCGCATGTCATTCAAATCCATATAGTTAAAAAAAAAAAATAAAAGGGTCGGTTTATTATCTAAGAGACCTCGTATAAACAAACTAAAGGTGCCTTGACACTTGCACGCGTTTAACTGCCGCACAATTCGTCGTGCCAGTGCTACCTGCTGTGTTCAGCTGAATGCTGCACTTTGTGCAGCTGGACACTGCGTATATAAAATAATTTTGTAGCGGATTAATCATTTTCTCTCAGAGTTTGGCTGACAAAAACACCTCTAATTGCCTCTGTAATCACAGAGGGCTGTTACTTCTAGGGTTGGGGCCGAGCCGATCCCGGATCTGTATTGTGTTCTGACACAATGTAATTCGCAGATCGGAATTTCCCGATCTGAGCTGCAGGATTTTCCGATACCGGAGAGAAACCACGTCTGTGAAAACTCTCTTGTGCTGCATGCTCTCTGCTCTGTTTACTGCTGAGTGGGAGGATACTGAGCTGAAGGCGAGCTGTTTGTTCTGTAGACAGTCGAGGGTTTAAGCCACTGGTAACGGCAAATTTCCACCCGGCTCTCAGGTTCAAATGCTCCATGCCACCGAGCACGGATTTTCTAAAAAAATGAACTGACTTGTTACTAAAAAAAATCAGCCGAGTCAACGTCCCGAGGCTGTGAAGCCACAGCTTGGAGCGCAGCTGAGGAGGACAGCAGAACAGAGATTCACTGTCTCTCTTCTTGCACACTCAAAACAAGCACACTTTAGCCACTTGGCTGCAACTCCTTGGGGTGCATTGAAAGAGGTGGCCCTAAATACTGCCATAAAATGATTTCATGTGTCTGAATTGTCTTTTGTCTCCTTTGGTTTAGCTCGTGCTTGGAACTGGGGCAAGGCGATACCATGTCTCAGCAGCATTCAGCACCAAGGCTAAAGTCAGCATGAGCCGCTTTGAGCCCAGCTCCAGTGTTAACTATGAGAAGATGCATGAGAACATCAGTACTGTGCGCAAGAGGTCAGGAGATGCTCCTGTCATGAACATACACACAAGTACACATATATAAAAAAAATGTCTGTGTGACTATGTCAGGTTATTTTACTTTAACGTGCGTTTAATCTTATTTGCATTTAGCTTTTTCAGCACATATTTATTGCCAAGTGAATCATTACTGTACTTCTGTTGCAAAGAATCTTCAACACATTTCTTGTTTTGTCCAAAATCCCTCTCCATCAGACTCCACAGGCCGCTTACTTTGTCAGAAAAGATTGTGTACGGTCACCTAGATGATCCAGCGGGACAGGAGATCGATCGTGGCCGCACCTATTTGCGTTTGCATCCAGACCGTGTGGCTATGCAGGACGCTACAGCACAGATGGCAATGCTTCAGTTCATCAGCAGTGGTCTGCCTAAGGTGGCTGTCCCCTCCACCATTCACTGTGATCACCTGATTGAGGCCCAGATTGGAGGGGCTCAGGACCTGCAGAGGGCGAAGGTGAGTACACAGGATGGGAAAATTGAGAACATGAATTCATGCTGGATGAAAGGAGGGGGGACACGAGAAAGACATGAAACATTAAATTTCACATTAAGGTGACTAGAATTTATTCAGGGTAGTAAAGACTCAAACATACAGTACGTGCTCTTAAGTGTTGAAAACACCTGATACATATGATGGAAACGTGTGGCTTTTAGATGAATTTTGTGGAAAAGTTTTGTCAGTGAATATAAATGTAACAAGTTCCAATGAATGCTTTATTGGCCCAAAAATAAGATGCCAATGCTCCCCAGATATATATCTGAAAATATGGGATCCTCTTCTAAGTGCTTGTGTGTTAGGCTGCTTCAGAGTGCCTACTCATAAAACTTTAAACTTTAACAAAATTACCACAAGAACCACCATAAACCATTCACAAATACCACAATTTACAATGATTTGCAATTTCTCAGAGGAGTGCTTGTGTGTTAGGCTGCTTCAGAGTGCCTACTCAGGCAGTTTTATTTCAGCAATGGCCCAGCATTATTTTTGCTACTGAGTCTACATCAGGAGAGTCACACAGCGATAGGTTTGGGAATCCCCTGTTGTATTTGTTGTGATTTTTCTGTTTGTTTGTGGCGATAAACTCTTTTAACGTCATAGTAGCTTTCCTCATCCCTTCATGGTATCTCTTAAGAACATTTAGGGATTTACCTGTCTGAAATGTCCTAGATGAATGCAAAGCATGTGAAAAAAGTTTTGTCTGAGGAGAACTGACTGACTGTTACGCTCTGAAGAGCCAAGGTTAGACTGTTTATTGCACCATTGTTTATTGTATGACTTGTTTATGCAATCTAGCCTCCCCCCCTCACTCAGTGTGTTTTTTTTTTAAACATTGTTTTCAAATCAAAGCTTAAAACCATGATTTGGTCTTCAGAAAGTATTTTTCCAAAAAATATGTCTTGCAAAAAGAAGGGTCATCTTATAATCAGGACTGTCTTATATTTAGGCCAGTATGGTACTTCATCCAGTCTTGCATCTCTCATGCTGTTGTCTTTTAAATTTTGAAGTAATTTCATTCAATTTTCCATAACACAAACATGTGACCCTTTGAATGGTGTATCATATATTATGTTGTAATAACATGTTCACATTTATACAAAATTTGTTCATTTATTTTATTGCTTTTGAGAAACACATATTCTGTTGGCCAACAGGCAAATAGGAAAAAAGAAATTAACATTAATTTATCACATTTTTGGGATTCTCTAGGTTCCACAGGCAGCAGTTGTTAACACATGACAGTGGCCCATGCACAGTAAATATCATGGTGACATTCTGTTTGTGGTCCATTGTGTCTGTGATACAGGTACGGATAATGATGGACACCACTCAAGTCAGTGCTTCCTTTTCCAGTAGCTCCATAGCAGCACGTTTTATTTGCTGTAGAACACGATGCAGTGCAAATACGCAACAGATGTGTTTTTGATGGATGGCAGATCTGAAACACAACTGAATGGCCAATCAGATGATCAGTAATCACATTGTCATGCCCTGTCATCACAAATATTAACAGCACAGGGCACTTACTCATTGTAGATGTAAAAATAAATAAATAAATAAATAATAAAAATCGCAGAGAAAAAAAAACAGGTGTAGCCGAACACAACACAGTTTCATATTTGAGGGAGAATGGCTGCTTCTTTATTTTAGTGACAACTGACTGACACATTTTCTCCTTATAATCCCGGCTGCGCTCTCTTTACTCCAAAAATCATCAGTGTCTCACTCTGCGCACACACCCTCCCTGATGCATTCAATGCCAGTCTTAAATCCCCCCCTCCACACCAATTGCATAACAAACACGTGAGTGGGATGGACCAGAAACGTCACAAAGTCACGACGGGTACATGAAGAAATGCAAACATACTGCCATATTTACTCTAACACACTGGGGGCGTGAAATTTTCATGAAGTAGGATGTTTATTGATGGTCGTTTGCGTACAAGTGCATGCATGATGTACACAGTACAGCCTTACGGTATGTATGTATATGTACTGCATGCAAGAAAAGCAGTGCGGACTCGAAACAAATGTTGTTTTTTTGCATGCAGTAGCTGCTACACAATTACATAATATGGCCCAGCGCAAATGTTTTTACTTGGTAGAGTTCAAGCTAAAAGTTGTGGAAGAAGCAGAAGAGAAGGGGAAGCACCATCCTGCTCAGATTCTCCTAGTCATTAGGAAATGCATCTGGGAGCGGTGTAGGAACAAGGATAAGCTTGCAACCCTGGCCAAAACAGCAAAATGGCTGCCTGGTGGGAGTTGGGGGCGGAGCAGGATTTGCATGACAGGGAAGGGTCTGAAATATGAGGCACTGCGGCTGCATAAGCAACATGGAAACCAGAACAAACTTGATGTTGTTTCGTAGCAATGAGGTGGGAGTATTTCATTTTCATTTTACTCTGTTCTCTCAGGAATTCACAGTTTCACTACATGCAATGTGACAAAAAAATCAAGGAGGGAGGGGAGGCTTTTATTAGAGAGGAGCATTTAAATACGGTATGTGGAAAGCTGACCTAAGAGCTCATAGAGAATAACACTACTCTCAAGATTCAGAGAAGGCAGCCACATTTATAACTGAAAGTGTCATAGCAAATACACCAGGATCAATACAGCTTTTACATATCAGCCTTACCTCCTCTCCTTCATGTAGGATGTGAACCAGGAAGTGTACAACTTTCTTGCAACTGCTGCAGCCAAATATGGAGTTGGCTTTTGGAAACCTGGTTCAGGGATAATTCATCAGGTACAGTTCACTGATTTTGATTGGTCCTACTGCATAATTAGGGATATTCTGCAGCTTGCAGCATGATTAATAATTACTTGAACATGTCTCATACACAGCTAAGACTGAATTATGTTGCATTTCCTTCCAAAAAGTGTTTGTATCATAGCAGTTACCTAAATGTCTTGCTTAGTGACATAAAGGAAGTTTTTTAAAAAGTAGCTTAGAAAGTTTCCCAGATACTATTACCAGTACCAGATATATGATGTTTTCTTTAACACAACAAATTAATGTTTGCTTCTGACAGATTATCTTGGAGAACTACGCCTTTCCGGGAGTCATGCTGATTGGCACAGATTCCCACACCCCGAACGGTGGTGGCCTGGGTGGAATCTGCATTGGAGTGGGTGGAGCTGATGCTGTGGATGTCATGGCTGGAATCCCTTGGGAACTCAAGTGTCCCAAAGTGAGTACCATCTTCTTCTACCGATATGTCATTGTTCCTTTTTTGTGGTTAATACACTTCTACAGCTCTCCTGTTCTTTTGCATGACTCAACAGCTTCAAATATCTTGTTCTTCTGCCATCTGCAGGTAATTGGAGTGAAGCTGACAGGCACGCTGTCTGGCTGGACGTCTCCGAAGGATGTCATCTTGAAGGTGGCCGGTATTCTAACTGTGAAAGGTGGCACTGGGGCCATTGTTGAGTATTATGGGCCTGGAGTCGATTCTATCTCCTGTACTGGTGAGAAGTTCAAAATAATCTCATTAATTATTGGATGTTGAAAAGAAAATTCATGAAAATTAATGGAATAAAGGCATTCTTTAAAATTGCTAGATCAGTGGTTTTCAGTCTTTTTACAATAAGTACCACCATAGAAGATATTTGGCTTCCCAAGTACCACCATTACATCTGGAATTAAAATAATTGTGGGATTGTGGGATCTTTGTTACGACACAACAGTTCAGAATAGCAGAAACATATGGATTATGATGATTTAGATCAGTTTAAAACTGAAGTTGATGGCTTAAAGTGTTTTAACATTTGTCGCGGACCGCCTTTGATATCCAGGACTGTGTCCGGCAGTAAAGAAGTACTGATTGCTCTCACATACACAGCATCGGTCCAGAATCTGCAGTGTGTTTTGACAGAGGAGGAGGACAGAGAAGTTGTCAAAATGACTGCATGTCCTTTCAAATTAGAGCGTAGATACCCGATCTGGCTCAAATGGGTTGGGTTGGGTTTGGACAAATATTTCAAAATGATACTCGGGTTGGGTTGGGCTTGGCCACATCAGCACAAAGTCATTGACCGTACAGAATGTTTGTGAAAAGATCTCGTAGTCCTGAATCTCTGACTTCAGCTGCTCATTATTAATGGCATGTTATTGTTGTGTAATTTAATATACTTTTATTTTGTCTTGGTGGATCATTAGGATTTATTTTCAATGTGAGCAGAATGCTGAAGTGTGACAGATGGCATTACATTTGCATCATGTGAAGCAGCACACAGAGTAAATAAAAAGTCTTATTCTGACCTGTTGCATCCTTTCAGATGGATTCATCATCACATTCTGATGATGTTGTCACGTAAGGCGCCCTTGTTTTGGAAGATCCATCCATACATCCATCCATTTTCTTCCACTTTATCCGGAGTCGGGAGCAGCAGCTCAAGCAAAATTGCCCAGACCTCACGATCCACACACACCTCCCCCAGCTCCTCCGGGGTAACCCCGAGGCGTTCCCAAGCCAGCCGGGAGACGTAGTCCCTCCAGCATGTCCTGGGTCTTCCCTGGGGCCTCCTCCCAATGGGATGTGCCCGGAACACCTCTCCAGCGAGGCGTCCAGGGCCACCTCAGCTGGCTCCTTTCGACGTGGAGGAGCAGTGGCTCGACTCCGAGCTCCTCACCCTATCTCTAAGGGAGTGCCCAGCCACTCTGCGGAGGAAACTCATCTCGGCCGCTTGTACTCGTGATCTCGTTCTTTCGGTCATGAGCCAAATCTCATGACCATAGGTGAGGGTCAAAACGTACATCGATCGGTAAATCGAGAGCTTTGCCCCCCTACTCAACTCTCTCTTCACCACGACGATCCAATACAGCGACCGCATCACTGCAGATGCTGCACCGATCCGTCTGTCGCTCTCACGCTCCATCCGTCCCTCACTCATGAACAAGACCCCGAGATACTTAAACTCCTCCACTTGAAGCAAGGACACTCCACCGACCTGAAGAGGGCAAGGCACCTTTTTCCGGTCGAGAACTATGGCCTCGGATTTGGAGGTGCTGATTTTCATTCCGGACACTTCACACTCTGCTGCAAACCGCCCCAGTGCACACTGAAGGTCCTGATTTGACAAAGCCAACAGGACTACATCGTCCACAAACAGCAGAGATGAGATTCTGTGGTTCCCAAACCAGACCCCCTCTACACCCTGGCTGTGCCTAGAAATTCTGTCCATAAAGATAATGAACAGAACCAGCGACAAAGGGCAGCCCTGGTGGAGGCCAACGTGCACTGGAAACAGGTTAGACTTACTACCAGCAATGTGAACCAAGCGCCTGCTGTGGTCATACAGGGACCGGATAGCCCTTAGCAAAGGACCCCATACTCCCGGAGTACCCCCCACAGGGTTCCCCGAGGGACATGGTCGAACGCCTTCTCCAGATCCACAAAGCACATGTGGAGTGGTTAGGCGAACTCCCTTGTGTTGGAAGATGTCATCTGGAAATAATTTAAGTCCTTATCGTGGAAATTGAACAAGCAAAGCGTGTGTTAAAAGCTTGAGAATAATTAATTGATGTGCAACTACATGTATCGACAATGACGGACCCTGTACATCTAACATAATAAGCCTACACATGTGGGAAATTTTGATCAATTTGTAATTGCTTTCTGTCACGTTTGTCTGTTGTTGCAGAAACTGATTTGGAGCTCGGCATTTGAAGCGTGTATTAGCAGAGTTTGACTCTTATGAAACAGTGCTTCATTTTTCTTCATGTATAGAGCCAAGCCCATAACTCTATGGCTTAACCTTATTTGAAATAAAGCAGCTGACGTAATTACACCATAAAAAATAAGTTTGTTCAATTGACTGGGCGTGCTACCGAAGGGAGTCCTCGTACCACAGTTTGAGAACTATGGGGCTAGATAATTATCTTGAAAGTTTGCTCAAATATTAGAATAATACTTTTTAACGTTCTAGGTATGGCCACTATTTGTAACATGGGAGCTGAGATTGGAGCCACCACTTCAGTTTTCCCCTACAACCACCGCATGAAGACTTATCTGGAGAAAACTGGCCGTGCAGGTGAATATGAGCCACAGACTACGTATTGTTTTTTCACTAACATTTCTTGTGAATGTGGTATAACTTCCAAATAGCATGTTCTGGTAGTAAGATGTTGCACCCGCTGTAAGTGGTTGTGAAGTGGAGATACTTGTTGGTCGGCTCATTGTTCAGTTAAGCTGTGATTGTAGTGTAGATATTTAGTGTTGTGAGCCTGTTCCACAGAGCGCTGTTCCTTCCCGGTTAATCCCGAATAGCAGATTGGGGCATGTTTTGAAGCTTCATAGTAACTTATTGATATGTCTTTGTCAATCTTGAGCAAGCTTGGTATGCATAGTAGTTATGACCATCATCTGCACCAGTTCTGAAATTGGGGTCAAATTTTTTAACTGCTCAAAAATTTCATCCCGATTTGCAAAATCATAGCTAGTGCATGGTAAGTTTCTGGTGTTTGTAGTCTTAACAGTTTCAATCATGTTCGAACATCTTTAATTGGGATATTCTTACCAAGTACAGTTGAAATGTTTTTGATCGCTCTCCATCTAGGTAAAAATTTGAAGCCGAAGCAATGTTTATTGCGGTTCTGGCCAAGGGCGCAGCTCCTTATTTTTGCCAGGTCTGCACTTTATAAGCCAACCAGTTGCCAGCTCTGTACTTTATAAGGCAGTCTGTTAGGAGACAAGCCGGATTGAGCTGTTTCATCCTTTTTTTGCACTTTTTGGATTGTGGGCGATCATAGTAGAATGATACCCTGTGGAATAGGGGTGTTAATTCAAGAGGTTTACCATAAATATCACATTAACTTTTAAGGAATTACAGCCATTCTTATACATATCTCCTCCATTTTCAGGGGTCGTAAGTATTTGAACAAATTATTTATGATGATTATTTATGACACATGGACATTTCCAAGTCACTGAATATGTCTTGACTTCATTTACATCAATCATTAAGAAATACACACTGTGTGGTACAGCTCTCTGGAGTAGGCAGTTTGCAAAAACTGAGTGACTGTGCAAGGAGGACATTAGTGAGGGAAGCCACCAAGACATCACTCACTAATGCCCTCCTTGCACAATTAGTTTTTGAAAACTGCCTACATATTCATGTTTTACTGCGTCTGAAATTGTCACAGTTATTCTGCCCAGTAGGCATTTTTAAATTCTGCTTATTTCTACTCATGATTGTGCTGTTTTCGTGGAGGCACAGGACTTACAGGTGCAATGATAAGTGAATTCACACAGTGAGTAACAGGGTTATAAATAAATAAATAAACACCTAGAAACTGCTTGGAGCCCTGCGGGTTAAATAGCAATTAAATGGATGCTTTGACCACAGGAAAAATACTTATTTTGTCAGTACAAGCAAAGTTTTTAAGAATGATGTAAAACATAATTATACAAAGTGTTTCTTAAAAGTGTAGTGTATTTATGGGCTTCTGAAGAAAAATGTGGAATAGGCCACTTTTTCAGCAGTCGCAGTCCACCCAGCTGTAAATGGGTACCGTCCTTGGCTGGGGAAGTAATCTGGTTTGGACTGGTGTTCTATCCAGTTGTAAGTTCTTATCCGCTTCACACTATGGAATCCAGAGATAAGCACCAAAGGGTCGCAGGGCTTATACAGGATGTGTTTGTGTGGTGACTTCAGTCCCCAGATATTTGCACCAACCTTCAAATCCTTTATCAGTCGAACCTCAGTCAGACTCAACCAAAGGCAGGAGTCTGATAGTTTAATAGTAGATTTGAACTGTTGTCAAAATTGATCAGAATTGTTATAGATATTCCTGCTTATAGCTTTGGAAATGGCTTATCATTCTGCTGTTGGTTCAAGGTTAGTCAGGAAACAAACCAGCTAGTGGGCCTCATGTATCAACGTGCGTACGGTGATATTTGAGCGTATATGGGGTGTACGCCAAAACTGCTGCGCTACTTGGCATTTATCAATGTGGTCGTTGGCGTACGCTATGCTGAAAATATACACCAGGTTGAGAGGTGGCATAAATTATACACCAAAATGAACCAGCGCTGGAATCCACATAAAAATGAAAATTATCAACATGATAAACAGTGCCATTATACAAATCAATGCATATGTTACATAAATAACACTTTCCTGATTATACTACATAATAATCAATACAAATCTCGCTTTTGCGGGATTGCTGGTCTATCGAGCACGATCCGTGGCCACAGCGCTGACCGCAAAGAAAGCGCTGCTCGCCTTTTTCTCCAGAGCCTGGAGCCAGAGCAGCGCTGAGCTTAACTTTATGTGGTGTGATCGTTTTAGACAATGAAATTGATAATTACAACTGTAGTGTTGTCATTCCCTTCCCCGTGCTGCAGTCAGGTTTTGTTTTCACCATTCGTATGTTACAATAAAATAAATAAATAAATACATTTTAAAAATAAAGAAATCTGAAAAATTAGGCGTGTCATTAATTGAGCGAGCAAATATCCACATGTCAAGAATTATTGACGTGAAAAGAGAATACAGTGGTCCCTCGCTATAACGCGGTTCACTTTTCGCGGCCTCGCCGTTTCGCTGAGTTTTTAGTCCGATTTTGCATGCCTTTTTTTTTTTACAGTGTTCTGTGTTCTGCGTGTCTGTTTATAAGAATCTTCTTGCCCAGAAGAAAAAAGAGCACCAACAACTACCATAACTGTGTTTGTCACTCGGAAACAGACACCTGCAGCCAGGTGTGAGTGGAAAAAGGAGCGGCGTCAGGACGAAGAGGTGCGATCAGAGGAACTGTGAAATACTGGTCAGTCACTGTTAATAATTTCTTATGTGTCCAACCTCATACGTTGATCGTTAAAATTAAATTCGTTAGTTCTAAAAGCCATCATAATTATTTATAGGAAAACGTTCTATTTTTATTTCTCAAACAAATGTTTGGGCCTGAAAACAGTTTGGTCTTATTTTTCTACTAAGGTTTGAAGTTTGAGAGTGTTTACACACGAGAGAAAAGTGAGAAAATGTTCATGCCTGATTGAGAAAGTGTATAAAGTGGTTTTACAGGCGTTTTACAGCTTTGAAACATCTATAATAATTGTAAAAAATAACGCTGACTACGTCACGGTTTCGCGTATTACGGGCTATTTTTAGAACGTAACTCCCGCGATAAACGAGGGACCACTGTAACACTTTTTTGATTATACTACAAAACAATTGATACGACGGCCGCTTTTGACGCTCTATTGGCACGTGTCGTGATTGGTGGAGTTCTTTTTCTTTGCCGTCTTCCTGGCTTCCATGTCGTAAAATGAGGGTGTGTCTGAAGCGGAGTCTGAATATTTATGGGCGTGTTTATTATAATTACGATTGTTTTCACCCGCCGCATTTATCAAGGTCACGTCAGGCGTACGCTGGAAATGGGCAGGTGCACACTGCTTGATACATGTCACGGCAACTTTGGTGTACTTCAAATTTACACCGTAAATTTACGCCACAAGTGCGCAACGTTGATACATGAGGCCCAATGTGAGGAACTTGTGAAGTACTTTATGGAATTCAGAAGACCTAAGCAATGAATGCAAATTTTCTGCAGCTGGGCTGTTCTGCTGTAGAAATTCTTGACTTAAAATCAAGGCATCTAAATCCACAACATTGGTTTTTGATATTCATCTTTCCACAGACTGCTTTTTCTACTCATTCTTCAACTCTCAGCCTGATAACATTTTGTGCTATTGTCCATCATGTTTAAGCTTCATTGACATTGTCTTAGTTGCGTTATATTTACTTCACAGAAATTGCCTCTCTGGCTGATCAGTTCAAAGAAGACTTGGTCCCAGATAAGGATTGTGAATATGATCAGATCATAGAGATTAATCTCAGTGAGGTAAGTAAACTCTCCAGTTTTTCGATTAATTATATGTGAGGAATTATATCCTGAGAGGAACTGTGTTATTTGGTCATTGTGGTGTGTGTGTGTGTGTGTGTGTGGTGTGGTGGTGGTGGTGGTGGTGGTGGGGGGGGGGGGGGGGGGCAGATTAAAAGATGGAGAAAGTGAGAAATATTATATCTCCAACTTCATCTTATGGCTTAGATGATCTGACTGCAGCAAAAATGTAGATGAGTTAGTACATTTCAGCCAGCTTGTGTAGACAATGAATTAAAAACAATAAATGTTAGTAACTCACCAAATTAAAAAGGGTAGTTAAAGAGTTTGATAGAGTGGATCAGTCCCAAAAGCAGCTTTGTTTTGCTTATGTAATATGCACCAGACATGTCTGCTCTCCCCTCATGTTAGCCTTAGCTGTCAAGCGGAGTTAAGCTATTAACTGCACAGAGAAACAGGATGCCGGCTACATGGACAAAATATACAACAGAACAAGAAAGTACAACAGGAATTAAAGAATAGATTGAGCGTGTGGCTGTGTATGGTGCTGAAATATTTTGTTACTGAAAATTGCTTGTGGTTAACTTGAAACACTGCTTTGCATCATTTCATGTCTTTTGAAGCACCTGTGTTTTGAGCGTTGTTTCAAGATGTAGCCTGAAAAGGAAAACATCAAATGCTGTGCTGCCATCTGGTGAATGGTGGCACCTGCTGGACACTCTCTCTCACTCACTCATCTTCAACTGCTTATCTGGGACTGGGTTGCGGGGGCAACAGCTCCAGCAGGGGACCCCAAACTTCCCTTTCCTGGGCCATATTAACCTCTGACTGGGGATAATGAGGCATTTACAGTGAGGAGATTGTTTTGTAATTTTTACTGCCTCTTGGCTAGGACTTCCTTGCAAAAGAGGTTTTTAATTTCAATGGGACTTTCCTGGTTAAATAAAGATTAAAGAAATAAAAAAGAGCTGGTTGGTTGTTCCA